>NC_056730.1:442274309-442399309 GCF_019279795.1 Protopterus annectens
CATCCCATTCCAGTTATTGCACACTGTAATATACAGAGTATTCAACTGAAATTTGTGTTACTCTTTCTTGCACCTTGGTCTGGGACCTTAATCCTGCAGTATCTCTCACATCATTGGAAGAATTGTGAGTTGCTGCAGGATCTGAGCCTCAATTATTTAATTTGTACTGCAGTTTTACTGTTTGTATTTTACTTGATCTGGAGGCCTTAGTCTTGTGGCATCACTCACAGTAGTGAGAGAATTGTGAATTGCTGCAGGAACTATGTCTCATTTATTAAATTTATACTGCATTTTCATAGCAAGACGTTGTCCCGTTCGATTCTCAGCTAGAGCGTCTTCTGTGTGGAGGCATATGTGAATGGGGCGTGCCTTCGTTGAAGGTTGTGCATCAGGGCTGGTAACCCGGTACGTAAAAATCCACTACCAATCATTAGCGGACCAGAGTTCCACTGTGGTGACCCCTAACCGGAAAAAGCCAAAAGACACAACAACTGCATTTTACTTGCTCCGGGAACCTTAATTTTGCAGTGTCACTCATAATAGTTAGGGAATTGTGAATTGTTGCAGGATCTGAGTCTCATCATTTTTGCTATTTGCATTTGACTTTGTCTAGAGACCTTAGTCTTGGTGTACGCTTCCCAATAGTGAGAGAATTGTGAATTACTCCAAGATCTGAGCCTCATATACATATATATATATATATATATATATATATATATATATATATATATATATATTCTTCACCCTGGAAAAGCTAGACTGCGCACCTTCTGGGGGTGCAAATATCCTGGATCTGATACTCAAAAATATGTGGAAATGTTGCACACCCCCTAGTGTAATGTCCTCACTGGTCAAATCAGATCACAAAGAAGTCACCCTTGAAGTAAATATAAAGCCCAAGTTCTCAGCAAACCCCAGAAATGTTAAGAACTTTTCCAAGGTTAACTACACCTTATTAAGTGATTTCATGGGTAATTTACAAATCCCCACGAAACTCAGAGAACACTGTAGCCTATGCAGAAGTGTTTAAAGAAACCCTGTAGAAACGTGTAAATAATTGCATAGAAACAGCAGTACCACACCAAAATAGATTTAGGACAAACAACAAAAACAAGTCTACTTGGTGGACGCCCCCCCCCCAGAATAACTAGGTTATACAACAGAAGAAAGAAAATTTTATCCCAAAATAGGAAGGGCTATGCCCAACAAACAAAAAACTCCCTCATAAGTCTCAGCAAGCAACTCAGGGCACTAATTAAGTCTACCAAAGCCAACATCAATTCAAAAATAGCCTCCCAGGCTAAGGATAACCACAATACATGTTTCAGTTATGTACACAATCTTAAGTGGAACACCCAACAGTGTGCTGAACTAATAGTAGATTGAACTCATTAACAAGGACATTGGCAACCTCCAAACACTCAATCCCACACAGTTTGGTTTCATCAAGGGGAGGTCAGGCCTGTTAAATTTGGTTGACTTCTTTGGCATAGTCACCAAAGCCATGGGCGAGGGGAAGATGGTGCACACTGCCTACCTTCACCTGGCCAAAGCCTTCAGTACTATTCTCCACTCGGGTATAATAGATACACTCTCTCAACTAGAGACCACAGAGGTTCCTCACCACAAAAATCCAGGGCCTACATGGACTAAAGGCCTTGTCCCACTACTCAGTCTCATACAGACTCCTCAGAGGTGACCTCTGTCTGGCATACAAAGCAATCTCAGACCCCACTTAGATGGGACTGGTGCATATCCACAAGTCAAGCTCCACTTGCATAACCTGCATGTGCAACCTCAACCTGGTCTGTGACATCAATAGGACTTGTTGGTGGGACAGATTTGTGCCCCTGAGACTTCCCCTTCTGTGGAATAGACTCCATCTCTACATCTAGTAGAATACCTCATTAACCCTTTTTAAGCATAACACGGATAACAGTATGTGGGACAGAAACTATACCCCTGGGATTCCACCTGTGTCCCTGCTGGACAGGGACACTGGGTGCTGACTTGTTGGAACATGGGATAAATTCTTGGCTATGCTTGTAAGGGCCTCAGGGGCAATAGCCTAGTAACTTCCTATGATCCTAACTCTCTGTACTGTACCAGTGGATATAGAAAATTTGCTAACTGATAAATTTAGTTCCAATTCACCTCCAATCACCCCCAGTTACCCCCCCATGAAATACCTCCTAATATTTCTCCCCAACTATCAGTAAAGAACAGATCCTCACTACATTCTCCAAAGCTAAAAACATTGCATCAGTGATGATATCTCAGGATGCCTATTAAACAACTTGAAATATGACCTGTCAGTCCCTCTCAAATCTCTTTTCATCCACAGTCTCCAGACAGGCTTTGTCCCTAGGGAATGGAGGGCTGTAACAGTCATCCCCCTTCACAAAGGGGGACTAGCAACAGACCCAGGGAACTACAGACCCATAAGTTTGCCTAGTCTTACATGCAAGGCCATGGAAAGAATTATCATTGACCTGATAAACAAAGACATAGGAAATCTTCAAACACTGGACTTATTCCAGTTCAGTTTTGTCAAGGGCAGGGCATGCCTACTAAATTTGGTGGACTTAAAAGATCCCTAGAATCATGGATGAGATCAAAACGGTGTCTACTGTCCACCTAGATCTGGAAAAGGCATTTGAAACAACACCTCACTTGGATATTATAGATAAACTCACAAATTTAGGCATTAATCCCTTTGTCACCTGATGGATAGGCAAATGGCTTATGGATAGGACAAATGAAGTTAGGGTGGTAGAATCCACTTCCACCAAGAAGCCTATTTTTAGTGGTGCCTCACAAGGCTTGGTACTGTGACCTCTCTTGGTCAGAATATACTTTTTTAATGTTAAGGCAAACATAAAGGTGTTTGTCTGACCAAATTTGCTGATGACTGCAAACTGGGTGCAATCACTGAATCCCCAAATGATGCAGATATCCTCCAGGAAGGTCTGATACAGACAAATGACTGGTGCCAGAGCCATGGCATAAAACTCAATGCAAAAAATGCATAATTATACCCTTTAGGAAGACAACCACTCCTGCAAATTATAACACTGATAATACTCCCCTAACAGTAGACTCGGTGGTAAGAGACCTGGGAACTCAGGTTGACAGTAACCTGAATTTTGATCAGCATGTTTCCACGGTAGTGAGAAAATCCTTCTACATGGAATAACCTATAAGTAAGAGCATGGCATCCAGATCTAAAGAGATCACAGTCCCACTAAACTCAGTCGTAATTAGACCAATAATCGAGTACAATGTACACTCTGGCATGTACCCAACCAGGCATTTGCAACAGCTGGAGTGGTCACAGAGGTTCCTCACTGAAAGAATACAATGTATAAACAACATGTCCTATGTGGAAAGCCTAAATGCCCTGTCCCTGTACTCACTCTCCTACAGACTACCGAGGGGTGATCTATGCCTAACCTGCAAGGCATTCAGTGATCCAGCCCTGATGAATCTGCTACACAGTCACAAAATAAACAGCACTAAAATTACCCAGTTTGAGCATCTAAACCTAGTCTGTGACATAAACAAAACATGTTGGAGGGGCAAGTAGATGTCTCTGAATTACCCCTTCTCTGGAACAGACTGTCCAATTCATGTGAAGCAGAGCTCCTCCCTAAGCCTAGTCCAATGCAGTTTGGGCCAATGGATGGGGAACTGCAACTCCTCCTCTGGATTGTTGCCTTGATTCCTTATGGACAGGGGCAGTATGTAGATGCTCTGAGGCACAGGCATTTACCAAAGCTGATATAGTCTGTGGGCATTGATAAATGGGAAAATTGGGGCATGAATGGCCAGGCTTAAAAGGCTGTATTGCTGTTAGCCTAGTTACCACTTATCTTCCTAAGATGAGCTAAAATGCAAATAGAAAACATAATTTGCAAACTGTATAGTGCAAATCTGTGCCCACAAAAATTGTGACAAGACATCATGGCAGTGACCTTGCCTACTGTATAATATCTGGTCAGAAATTTAACTGCTCTCTGGTTGTAGCCAGATGCTTATCAACAGTTCATCAAGTTCACATTCCCCAAACATCTGGTACCTGAGGCACAAAACACAGTGTAGATGATTGTCTGTCATTGATAATCACTGCTGGTGATTCACTTGTTTTGGAAGACTTTCCCTTCCTCATGTTTGTGTAACTGTGAAGTTGCTATATATGCATTCAGGGGTTTGGGCTTGTTGCTTATATTGGGAGGGTGCAGAGTAGCTTACCCCTACAAAAATGATTTATGGTTTGAGTTTGTGTATTTCAGCACTTGTGTTTGGTGATGTGGTCTATTAACTTTCTGTCATTTGGGGTTTCATAATGGAACTGTGGGTGGTATAATATCTTATTTCTCACAGAGACTTTGTCTTAGAAAAGAAAAGAAAATGTGTGGTAGGTAAAGAAACCAAGTTATGAAGAAAGTGACTTTGCACACTTCATAAGTCTATGTAAAAAATCAGGTATAAGCTGAATCCTACAAATGAAGAGATGGTTTAGTATTCAACTAATAGCACTTCCATCAAAATGCATATTCTTAGAAGAATATCACTTTAGTCAGGGGCTTACACCTTTCCCTATCACTTTAGTCAGGGGTTTTTACACCTTTCTCCAAGTTTCAGAAATCTCAGTTCTGATTATATCCTTTGCACAGGAGTATGTATGGAGAATGTCAGTGGCTTACCCCCAACCCCCACGAAGGAAAAAATAGTCTTATAAAACAAGAACATTTATTTTGCTTTGAGTTCAACTAACTTTCTTTTGTTTTTTGGGCATTTTTTATTAACTAAAAAAATTGCACCCTTAATAAAATCACTGGCAAACCCATAAATAAAATAAAATAGACAAAAAACTGGACCGCCAGAAAGAATGACTCATGGAGACACTATTACATAAAAGAAAGCTATAAGTGGATGAAACTAAATGCACTGAGGATCAGAATCTCTGAACTGCATTCGTCAAAGAAAAAAGTAAAAAAACATGCCCCAAACTTATATCTACAAATTCCATAGTCACATCAAATTAAAGAATAAAACATTCCCCTATAAAAGGGCATTAGTGCTGGCAGAACTCACTGACAGTAATTTCTTATGGAGGAATTCTGGTTGTTAATGGGTTGAACTTGGGGCAACCAAAGTCTGAGTATTCAATCTTTGTTCACCAGTATATTACCCAAAAGAGCACCTGTTTAATACTGTATATACACTGCTAAAATGTTTCACAGCATACAAGTTGTAGACTACTAGGTTTTGAAGAACTTTGTACTAATGTGCATGGATGCCTAGATGCCTGATGAAGGAAAATTGCTAGAGTTTATATACTTTGCATATTGTTTTAACATTGTATTTGTGAAACAGGTTTCCTTTTATGTAATACAATGACTCCATGAGTTGTTCTTGTTGATGGTCAGTTTCTTTTCTCTTTTAATTAACTGATTTTGATCTTCTTTTCTTGACCAATCAGCTTTTAGTTCACTAACACTGATCTGAAATCATAATTACCTTTACCTTGTGCCGCCTATGACCTGAGTCTGCACAAAACGACTTTCTGTGTTGTCTAGCTAAGAAAGAAAAAATCTGGCATTAAGTACAGTAATTCTGCTAATAAAAATATAATCCAATATTGTGTACAAGCTTTAAACAGTTTGTTTCAAACTGTTTTCCTTGAAATCTTTCCATCATGATTTTCTTTATGCACGTCAAATTGTATAGACCTAAAATCAGACATCAATATGCTTGATTCCAGAAGTAAAGGGATGAATATTAAAGCATATTAAAGGACATTTGATTTCCTTGGATAGCACTTCTATCCCTCAAAGTACATCCGGGTGCACATTACAGCAGAATTTGGAAACTGTTCTTACCAGTTTGTATTTGCCAATGACAATACAAAATTAACTGGATGCTAAATATTTTAGGAAAATTGAACTAATAATTATATAATAATAATAATAATAATAACAACAACAATAATAATAATATAATTGATATTACTTCTGAATTTTCAGACATAACATAAAATGCAAGCTCATGGAAGAAGAACCGAGTTAAAGGTTAAGCAGTAGTTAGAACTCCAATGACAAAGCTGAGAATATTCAAAGTTTGGGGGCACATTCATGGCAAACAGGCATTTATCTGAAGCACAAGCTCTTGAAATGAATATGTTCAAGTACTGTCTTTCAGAAAAGTATTTTCCCTTTTTGAATTAGGAAGATAGTGGCAACAATAAAAAATATATGAGTTTTGCTATAAGACTATTATTTATCTTTGTAGTGGCATGATCTTGGTGTTGTTGATGTAGTTTGGTGGGGGAGTGGAGAGGAGAAATGATGCAGCCATCCCCCACATACAGAGGGCATGGAAGGCTTGTCCCCTTTTGAAATTATTTTGGAATGCTTTCCCTGGTGTGCCTGTGACATAACATCTCTCTGCATAGCTCTCATCTGTCCCTCATTTTTGCCTCACATTTTTGTGCTGTTCCTCATAAACCCTATGGTTTTCTGCTGAATTACTGAGTATTACAGTTAGTCAATAATATTCTTTATAATTTGCATAGTGATACAAATTCTGTCATTCTGTTAACTTTATTAGCATATTGGAATAATATTTAAAAATTGTGCCAGATTTGGGATATTCATCTCTAATTATTGTGACTTTGTCTCGATTCTTGAGCAAAAAAAAGTGGAGCGATAATTTGTTTATTTAGTTTTAAAACAATAAATCAATTACAAAAAAAATAAATAACTATTTACATAGGTCTACAGCTGATCAATACATCAAAGTTATATCAACAACAATTAATATTTTTCAAGCAAGTCGATAAATTTAAGGCAAGATTTATATGAATATGTAATATTAGAAGTTGTCGTCTTTATAGTATGCAATTCACTACTGCAAACAATTTTTCTCATACTAATAAATTCAACACTAGATAGGGTAACTTTACTTTTCTAATTTTTAGTAATTACTTTTCTGACTTGAGCAAGAATAGGCCAAAGAAGAGGCACTTGGGTTTTTGGAATTATCACAGGAATCCAAGCTTTAAATAAAACTAAAGATTTAGAAATATTACATCTATCTGACCATAGAGCTTGAATAAAGTTAAAAATTTCTTTCCAAAAAGGGGAAATGACTTTACATTCATGTACCATATATATCCACTCAGCTTTTATTTCAAAATGACATCTCTAGCATTTAATTCTATTTGGTGCTGGAGCAACTCACTATGACTTCACCCCTATTGGTTTCTTTCAGACATGAGGCTTAAGAAAAGCACAGATTAGAAACAGAATGCTTCATTACATAAATAAGTGCAAATTGATTAACAAAGCACAGGACTTAGTTGGACTGTTCATACTGATTAGGCAACTACTCAGAATAAATATTTGAAAAAAATTTAGTGTGGCAGTGCAAAGTCTGGACCATTCCTTTAAAGTCAGTCTTTAAGCCTGTTGAGACATGGAGCTGCATGCAGGTTTGACTTCTTTCATGAAAATACCAAAAAAAACAGAATGCACAATTCCTTAGTACAGAAGATGGCAGCTAGGAGCTGCTAATAAACTTCATCCTGTAGTCTTTGGTTTGAGTCTCTCAGCAGAGATTTACCTGTTATGTGACATTGACCATGTCAGTTGTCTGGGAGATAACACTAGTCTGCTATTTTCTGCTATTATGCTTTGTCCTGCATTCATTCCTAGCCCCTTCCCGCAAAGCAGGCATATAACATTTACTGAGGACAATAAAAATTCCCAAATTAATTCATGTAACACAAGACAGATAAAGTTTAAGTGCATGTCGATATGTGAAGATTATATGAATTGGCAACATTCTGAATCATGGTTACTTTTTATTGCATATTAAGTCTTAATATTTAAACAAGATATGTGCAAGGCAGTATGCCAAGAAGGTTTTCCTAATTTATTTCTGTATAAGGCAGATTGCATTACTGATATCTGTCCACATACCTTTATTCCTTTTTTCCTGTTTTTAATTATTTTCTCTCACAAATAACAAAACATCACATCTTCAGCTGTTTTATAATCTTTCAAGGGAGGTTGGTAAGCAGTCATGTTCATAGGTTCACAGGCGTATGCAAGACTAACAACCACTAGGGCCTGTATAAGCCTAGCCACACAAGCCAAATGTGCCCTTTGTATTTTGGGCATTTGTATTAGGAGTTGGGTATTTTCATTATTATGTTGCTAAAGATTATATAGTCGGGGTTAGTTTGGACCTTCTTCCCCCACAACCCAAACCTCATTGAGGACTAGACCGCTTCTTATCCACCCCATTTTAACTGACTTCCCATTGAATTCCTGCCTCCTGCCTAGGATGCAATAGTATTTTTTTTTTGCTATTTATTGAGGTGAGGGGATTCTGGCTAGGCTGTTATAGAAGCCAATACTCCAATCAACTTCCTTCAGAAAGACAAGGTTTTTTTTAATCTCTTCTATTGAACAGCTAAGGGGGTTTGGATTTGATTGAAATCCAAAAGCGGGTGGGGTCATACTTAGTAGGCGAGCACTGTGCATTAGATGAGTCAGCAATGGTTTCACTAGGATGTCCTGAAGGCAGACGCATAGCTAGGGTGGGGTAAACGGCATAGAATCAGTAGATGCCAATCGGTCACTAATGCATTCATTTCCATACCATCATTCAGAAATGTGGTCTGGACTAAAGTGTAGTGTAACTTGTAGCAAATAACAAATACTGCAAGTAGTAGTTTGCTACAGTTTCTTCAAAGTAAAAGACATTTTTTTGCTCCTCTAGTTGAGGGGTACATTGGAGCTGGCACACTATATGAGAAAGGTGATGAGTGCCACATCAGAGAATGTTCTCTTTTTTTTTGCTCATAAACATAGAGTTGAGGAGGGACACCAGAATGATGAGTGACACTGGGTGGTAGATAAGATAGCTATGGCACTGCATGGAGGATTCTCCAAATTACTTGTATCTAAGCTGAATTGCAGTGTCACTATTTGGCTTCATAATTTTATTTACCTTTTTTTAACTCTTTTCTCTCTATTTGCTCACAAAATATCAAAGCAACACACCTGCAATGAGCTAATTACCTTTCACATACCTTTCACTAGAGAAGGCAAAAACCAGGAAAAACCATTGAGAAAAAAAAAGGAAATTCCTTATGACTCCTTCACCCTTATGGGCCAGCAAGTCCTTACCTGATGTGGTTTGCTTGTCTTCAGCCTATGCTGTCCATAGCACATGCATTTTTATGTGGTATCTGCTTTTTTGCAATTTCTGCTTTTATGGGTGATGTGCCAAGGTGGGAAGAATGACTGGTACTTGCTAACACAAAGGTCGAGGCCTGTGCGGCATGATCTTTCACCCCAAAACCTGGAGTTCCCACTCACTCCCTGAACTGATCTATCACAACTGTCTTTCACCTGTCAATAGTATTAACCTGCTCCCATATCTTGAGCTAGCTTAGAGCCAGGCCTCATCAGACAAATGTTGCCTAGCATAACTTATTTGCCAGACTCTATTATCTTTGAGAGGGCACTGATCTGCTCTCTTCTTCTCTCTCAGCTCACCTGTACAAGACTCCTAGGGCCTTACTTCTCCCCTAAAGTAGGCATGTAGCATTTAGTAGTTGCATTTAATGACTCAGAAATGAATTTATACAATATATCAAGAACAGAATCTAAATGGGCACAGCCATGTGCTTATTATACCCATCACCCAAATTCTGAATCAGTTCTCACTTAATATTGAATATTCCTTTTTTAATATTTAAACACAATGAATGTGAGGCAGGATGCCAATGTGGATTCACAAAATTACCTGTATCCAAGGAGGATTGCACTGCCAATATCAAGCACCATTTCTTTATTCTATTTAAAATTCTTTTCATGCTATTTTCACACACTAAGGAAGACTGACTAAGGAGTCCCGTACTGCCCCCCCCCCCGAGGAAGTCTTCACCTTAATGAAATTGGACTGTTTCACACCCTCCTCATTAACTGCCCTCCCTTGACATTCCTTTCCCCTGCACAAAAATGTGGAGAACCCCCTTCCCACCAACTATTATATTTATTTACTGTTTGTTTCTTAATTAATCTGATAAGTGTCCTGACTCCAATATTGTCCCTTTTCAGCCGTGACCTTTGCTTGATGTAAATCTTCAACATATATATTATACAAAGAAACATAAAATACAAACCTGAGTAGTAAAATACATTAGGCACAAAACATAAAACTTTACATGTGCCTTATATCTCTGGATTACCTTTTATCATTCTTCACACATCATTCATTTCTTCACAGAAGGAAGTTCTGGAACTGAGACATCATATAGCAGGAAGTTTGTGCTCCCATTTATGAATGGTAACATGACCTCGAATGGGGAAGGCATTCTACTTCTACAGGAAGAGCTGCCAGTGATTCCCAATGCATAACTCATCATACTCCCTTGTATGGGATACTGTATGTGTACCCCAGCATGCTGTCATGTATGGGATACTGTATGTGCACCCCATCATGTTATCATGGATGGGATACTCTATGTGCAGCCCATCATGCTGTCATGTATGGGATACGGTATGTGTACCCCAGAATGATGTCATGCATGGGATACTGTATGCATATACCATCATGCTATCATGTGTGGGATACTCTATGTGTACCACATTATGCTGTCAAGTATGGGATATTGCATGTGTACCCCAGAATGTTGTCATGTATGGGATCCGGTGTGTGTACCCCAGCATGCTGTCATGTATGGGATACTGTATGTGTACCCCATTATGCTATCATGTATAGGATACTCTATGTGTATCCCATCATGCTGTTCTGTATGGAATACTCTATGCATGCTCCAGGATGCCTCCATGCTCAGGACTCATACCATTTGTGATCAAAACATGGCTGTATCACTCTGCATGTGTGGTATAAACTGATGTATATTCCCTGTGGTACATTTAATGGATGCAAAACCTCAGTTTTGGATTGAGGCATGTTTTGGGATGAGTGAAGTTGTTATGTGACACAGGATTCACACTGCTGCCTCACAATGTTTGGTTCTCCAGCTTAGATCCAAGCATGTCTTGCTTGTGTCTACACTGCTTTTCATCAGGGTCTCTGTTTTCATCCCACATCCTAAAGACATGCTGTAGGTGAATCGGCCATCTTCCTAACTGTGTGTGTGTGTGTGGGGGGGTTGCTACAGTGAAGTAGCACTCTATCTAGACATCTAGGATTAGTTTAACTGCCCTGTGCACAGTGATTACTGGGACAGGCCATTCTTCCCCTGTGATCATGAATTTATTATTATGGATACTGGTGAACAAAGGAATGAATTGTCTTAGTAATATACACACAAAAGTCACAGCTCTAAAATTAAATTACTGTTTATTTGCATAAATTATTAAGCTTTAAATGCAGGATTTGGCAATTGCTTTATTTATTTACTTACATCTTTATGCACATCTTTATGAAAATTAGTAATATACACACAAAAGCCGCAGCTCTAAAATTAAATTACTGTTTATTTGCATAAATTATTATGCTTTAAATGCAGGATTTGGCAATTACTTTATTTATTTACTTACATCTTTATGAGAATACTGCGGTGGTGGTGTTGCGGTAGCATTGTCGCCTCACAGTAAGACGTTGTCCTGTTCGAGTCTCAGCTAGACCGTCTTCTATGTGGAGACATGTGTGAATCGGCATACCTTCGTTGAAGGTTGTGCATCAGAGCTGGCAACTCGGCACGTAAAAATCTACTGCCAATCATTAGCAGACTGGAGTTCCGCTGTGGCGACCCCTAACTGGGAAAAGCCGAAAGACACAACAACATCTTTATGAGAATAATGGCCATTTTAGCCAGCACCACCTTGTTGCAGGATAGTAAGAACAAGCTAAAGATTTGAAATAAACAGTCTGACATTGTGCTAAGACCAACCTGGGGATTCATTACCAGATTTAGAGTAAGTTGAGTGGCTAATGCTAAAAAGGCCTTGCTGCCACAAGATTTTGTGATTCAGATACTAATTAGCTATAGTGACAAAATACATCTTATAAGCTAATTTCCATGAATCTGAATTGTGTTACCTATCATGTAGTGCAGCCCTGTGGTAGGCAACATGTTGGCAACCACACAGTTGAAACAGAGGCACCCAACCCCCCATCACTCTCACACACACAAGCACACAGTAAAACACACACATGATCACAAATACCATTTAACCCATGCCAGTCCACGTTGTTAGATCATCCACGATGCCTCCTTTTCCTCTGCTCTGGTAATTCATGGATGGTTACAGTTCTGTCAATAGTGCCAGACATTCAGGTTTTACACTTCATATCCTTCAATAAATATATGACTGCGGTGGTGGTGCTGCGGTAGCATTGTCGCCTCACAGTTAGACGTTGCCCGTTCGATTCTCTATTAGAGCATCTTCTGTGTGTCGACATGCATGAATGGGCATTCCTTCGTTGAAGGTTGTGCGTTAGGCCCAGCAAGTCAGCACGTAAAAATCAACTGCCAATCATTAGCAGACCGGAGTTCTACTGTGGCGACCCTAACCGGGAAAAGCTGAAAGACAGTTTAGTTTATCCTTCAGTAAATATATGCTAGGGAATAAGTCACCCCAACCCACACTCACAACCCCAACACCCCCACCCAATCCCACTCACACAATCATCCATTCATCTATTTGCATGTATACACACACCTTCCTCTCCACCTCACTTTTTCATTATTTATTTATTTATTATTTATTTTACATCTGACTGAGCCGAAAAGGCCCTTTAAATTATTATGCTATCTCCCTGACAGGCACATACACACACACACACACACACACACACACACACACACACCCACACACACACACACACACACACACACACACACACACACACACACACACACACACATACACACACACACACACACACACACACACACTCACACTCTCACATGTGCAGCCCCTCAGATATACACACCTCCCAAACCTACCTTGATAATAAAATCCCCAGTTCTAACCTCTTTAATGATGCCTGAACATGGCCTTCTGGCAGTGTTCACTAATACTATGTAATTCTCTGAATCACTAGGCATGTAGATGTCTTTCTGGAGGCATTTCGCTGGGGATGGGGGAGTCAGTACATGGCTAATTAGCATATGCCTCTCCCCAGACTACTTCATTTGTATGTAGCACAGCCACAAAGATAGTCCAAAGTGGTGCTACATGCCTTCATGCTTCAGCACCGTGTTAGTGCTATCTCTGAATTCCAAAAGGTTACCATGAGGTGTACACGAAGTGTATGCCGCAAGGTAACCTTTATGAATTCCCCCCCATAGTCACAGTTTACTAATCAGAGGAAGAAAGCATGCACATATTTAAACATTGCTTTTGTTTCAGAATAAAACAAACATATTTACCTACAAAGCATTACAGCACAGGAAGAGAAATGCAAGATATTCATCACAAAATGTTAATTATATAATATCTAAAAGGATGGGGGCATATTTGTTAATGAAAGGTTGTACTCTTTATGTTTATATGCAGTTACAGTTAGTGTAGCAGTACTGTACCGAAGTTATTAGGTATGTTCAGCATATCACAAAGTAATTGTACAATAAAGCCTTTGTTACACATACTGTATGTTTTTTGTGTTTGAATGAGAAATTGTTTTTTGTGTTTGAATGAGAAATTGTATTTTGTATTAGAACTCACAGGTGGGCAAGAATACATTTCTAATATAAGAGAAGACCATTTCATGATTCAGATTGCTGTAGAACTTTGAGAAGTGCCATTTGCTATTGGCCAGTGTACTCATTTGATATTTTTTTTAGGTTTTGTCTGTCGCTATGAATTACCAATGTTTGCATAGCGTAGTTCTCATTTGCTATGAGCTGTTACATGTTGCAGTGTTAAGCACTGGATTATGACCTTTTATACTGGATTACATCTATTTTTTACTGGAGTGACTAGACTACCAGTCCTGCAAGTCTTGGGATAAATGTCTTTCTGTTTCTCCACTGAGTTTACTGTGACAGCTTTACACTTCTTTGTGCTTTTTGTAGTCTTGCTATGAATTACTTCTAGTTTACTCTAGTGAGAACAGAGGGGAAAACAAGCAATTTCTAGGTCTCAGATTACTGCAGAACATTGAAGAGTGTTATTTGCTACTGGCCAGTGTGCTTCTTTGAAATTTTTTTCAACTTCTGCCAGTATTGTGATAAACTGTTCATGTTTGTACAATGCTGCACTTAGTGCAGTAGGGTAGCAGTGTGCACTAAATGGAAGTAGGCATCTTGAACCCTACCTGTCATAATACCACCTACCCCTCCCTAATCCTATTAGTGTGACTATTGATACTTAAAAGTACAGCCTGCTCCACACATCTGCATGGTGAGCTGCATGTGCCAATATCTAGTGATACTTAGAAGTGCAGCATGCTACCCACATCTGCATGGTGAGCTGCACTGCATGCTATGTATGTGCCAATATCTAGTGATACTTAGAAGTGCAGCCTGCTACCCACATCTGCATGGTGAGCTGCACTGCATGCCATGTATGTGCCAATGACTATTGATACTTAGAAGTGCAGCCTGCTACCCACATCTGCATGGTGAGCTGCATTGCATGCCATGTATGTGCCAATAACTATTGATACTTAGAAGTGATGCCTGCTACCTATATCTGCATGGTGAGCTGCACTGCATGCCATGTATGTGCCAATGACTACTGATACTTAGAAGTGTAGCCTGCTACCCACATCTGCATAGCAAGCTGCACTGCATGCCATGTATGCACCAAGTAGCCTGCAATAACCCTCAACTGCTCTGCATTGTGATAAGTAGCTCACAGATGCCACTACACTTCCCAAAGTAGTCTGTAGTTGCCCCACATAGCCCTTGTAATACAGCAGCTTAGCAATTCTGTGCTTTCCATTGCCAGAACTGCAACGTAACACAAATTACTTCATTTGTTTTATTTAGTCAGGCAGTGTACTCCTATAGAACAAACCTAACTTACCTCTTATAGTTCATATAATGACAGCAGTTTATACTCCTGCCAACTAAACCTAATTTACCTCATTTAGTTTATATAAAACTCTCCATAAGAAATCTGCATAGCTACATTCTTCCATACTATAGCCCATTCCCTGTTTCATTCACTACATATAATACTCTCTAATCCTAATTCATTTTCATACCCTCTTGACCAAAATGGAAGGTCAGCCTGCTTATTTTCTTTCTGTTGCCAGACTCATAGTACTTGGCATCCTTAGGCAGTTTAGTAACTTCTCTGCACTCACAGATAATGACTCTTACTCAACACAAGATATTCTGTTTTGGAAAGATGAAAATATTTAACAAATATGGAGGATTCACTCTCACAAAAAATATGGATGGCAAGAAACACACACAACCACTACACTCTAAAGCAACTCACACTAAAATGTCTAAACAATCCTTTCTTGGTTTGTGACTTACTGTGGAGCTGTTTGGTAAGAGAAGTTTTATTTGAATTTATATTGTATTTGTTATCACTGTTTTTCACTTTTTGTAGGTAGGAAGGGACTGCTTGTTAACAAGATTTACTTTGACTCATATATTGTAGTCTTAACTTTAATTTCACTGTTGGTTGTTAGAAAGGTATAGGTTTTAGACAAGCAAGTTCTAGTTACCCCCCAAGGGGCCTAGACAGCTATAAATTTACACAGAGAGGAAACTCCTTAGCATATTTAAACAATCCTTTTGTTGGTTTGTGACTTACTGTGGAGTTGATTGGTAAGAAAAGTTTTTTTTGAATTTATATTGTATTTGTTGTCAATGTTTTTCACTGTTTGTAGATAGGAAGTGACTGCTTGTTAGCAAGATTTACTTTGACTCATATTTTGTTGTTTTACCTTTAATTTCACTATTGGTTGTTAGAAAGGGGTAGGTTTTAGACAGGCAAGCTCTAGCCACCCCAAGGGGCCTAGACAGCTATAAATTTACACAGACTGCAGAGATTATTTATCTTTATTGTCAAAAAGAAATGTTGCTGCGAACAATAGTGAAGGAATTATAATTTTTCTCTGGCTTGTAGAACTTGTATGGTCAGAACAACTTACTATACTTTAGTTGTATATTACTCGTGTGATTTCTTGACATAGAACTTGATTTAACTTCTCTTTGGATTCTCTGGTTACTGATTTTGATCTTTTCTTTTGTAATATTTTATTCATTTGAAGCTGAATATGGATTCCATAAATGAGTTTGCAAGTAACAATTTGCCAATGCAAAAATATCTTGTACAGTGTAATAAATGCTATGCGTATTTAAAGGCAACAGCTGATAACACTGGTGATCTGTGTTCCTCGTGTAAAAAGTGGATGATTTGCTTACCATTGTTAGAAGTAAATCTAGGCTTAATGATGATGATTGCACTTGTGCAATTGGCATGAATTGGAGAACTGTTGTATCATATATTAATGACTGGACTGGTGAAATAAATAATGTTAGGCATAGAACAAATAGAACAGATTTAGGAAATGATGCAGCTATTTTCTGCAAAGAACATTCAACTCCTATGAAACAAGACGATGTCGCTGACAATGCTGGAATTCTGGATGCAAGTATTCACCAATCTGAAGATCCAGTTTTTGTAGAAGGAAACAAAAAAAGAAAGAAAGGAAGAAGTTCTCAACAAATAACAAGGAAGAAAAGAAACTGATTAATGACTGTAAAGGAAAGAGAATACATAGTAAAAAGGACACCGCTTTGTTATGTAACACACAGGTTACAGGAAATGATGATATTCTTCTATCAGAAAACCTTCAGTCTACACAAAAAGGTGTCATCTTTCCAACAAAGAAGGTAGAAAAAAGAGGCAAGGGGCAGGTGAAAAGGAAGAAATCAAAACTGAACGTGGAAGAATTGAAGAACATTAATCTAACAAAAAAGAAGGGAAAGACAGATGTTGACTACATGGCTCAAACTGTGGATTTACAACACCAGTTGGATGAGAATTTAATACACAATGAAAACAGTAGGATTAATAAGACTAATAGTGAGAAAGATCTATCCTTCATAATAATTGATGGAGCAGATATTACTGTATTAGAAGCTGAAGAGTCTTCAGAGATGGCCAATAAAGATATTCTTGTAATTGGAGATTCAGTTATTAGAGGAACTCATACGTATATTTGCAGAGATGATAATGAACATCGAATAGTGTTATGCTTACCAGGAGTGAAAATAGAAGATGTGAGACAAGCCTTGGAATGCCTTAATGTTAGGAAGTATGGATCAATTTTCATTCATGGTGGTACAAATGATGTCACCCACAAGGATTCTCTGACTGTTAGTATGGAACTGACAGGCCTCTTAGATAGTATTGCTTGTACTGGTGTTAGGACGTATTTTTCACAAATCACCCATAGAAAGGATAATCAGGACACTGTGAATGAAAAGATTTTTTGGGTAAATACCTACATGGAAAAAATGTACTGTTTTAAAAACATGGAAATGTGTGGAGCATCCAAGCCTTGTTTTGGGCACCCATGTGTTCAGATAGGATGGTGTGCATTTGTCTAGATCAGGGAAGAGAATTTTTCAGCAGACATTTTGCAATATTTGACAAACACTACGCAGGCTTTTTGCTATTTCAAAAATTTAACAGCCCACAGATAGCACCATTTGATGCATCTCTGATGGTTGTTAATGCTAGGGGCATTAATAATAAAGTTCTTTATTGGAAAATTTGCTACATTCCCACAAGATTGATGTTGTTATTGTTTGTGAAACATGGTTAAAGAACAATAACTGGAAACCAGTTCTGTCAGGGTATAAATGTTTTTACTGTAACAAACATTCTAATAAAAAAAACATGTGGAGGTGTTATGATAGGGATTAAAGATAGCTATGAGACTTGTGATTATTACATGTTCAATACTATAGACTGTGTAACTGTGACAATAAAGACAACCCTGGAACATATAACAATTGTTGGAGTGTATAGACCACCAAAGTCAAGTCCAGATGACCTAGATGAATTCATACATTTCTTGCAAGAAATACAGGAGGGAAAAATAATATTAGATGGGAACCTAAATTTACCAGAAACAGACTGGAATAAGATTGATTCTACAGTGTTAGTAAGGAAATTATTCACAGCCTATATTCAGGAATAACAATTGTTTCAGATTGTAAAAAACCTACCAGGGACGGAACATACTAGACACTGTTTGTGTTCCCAAAGAAATTACTGTAACTTCAAGTCATGTTTTATCACCATTGATGTGCAGTGATCATGGGGTTATAAAGTTTAATTTGTTGCTAGATAATTCTGCCCAACTGAAATCTAAGCCAGTGCACAGAAGGTTAATTACAGATTACATGGAAGCAAAACAGTCACTATGTAAAACTAACTGGAGTAAGGTGTTCAGTGGAAAAACTGCAGATGGAATGTTAAAAGTTTTCAAAGAGAAATTGTTTGAGTGCAAAAAAAATCAAAAAAATGTTTAACATTAGGATCTAGGCATACAACATCATGGAATATACTTCCATAAGAACAAGATATCTGATTAAGGTGAGAGACAAAAATATAAGAAAATGGAAGAGAGGCCGAACTACAACTTTGAAAACTAAAATAAACAAGCTGGGCAAACAGATTAAGCATAGTGTGAGACAAAATCAAGAAAAATTGAAGACAATTTTTTATAAAGATATTGAGCATAATAGGAAACCTTTTTATAGATACATAAGATATGGAAGGAGTAAAGACACACAAATTGATAAACTCTGTGCAAATTCTAAAATTTATTCTCAGACATAACAGATTATAGATATATTTACAAAATCTGATGCAAAACAGTTTGGCTCCACAAAAGGGGTGGTAAGTTGTCCTAGTGACATCCAGGTAACCCCAGATACTGGAATCAAATTAGATTATATTGAAAAAGAACTGTGCAAACTGGATCCAAAAAAAGTGCAGGGAGGAGATGGAATTAGTAACAATGACCTGAGAACACTTCAGCAAGATCTTACAGTGCCTTTATATCTATTATTCACTAGGTCATATAAATATGGGGAGATTCCTCAAGTTTGGAGACATGCTCTTATTAAACCTGTTTTTAAAGAAAAGGGGAATAGGACAAGCCAATAGCCATATAGACCCTTAAGTCTACTTTCATGTTGTGGAAAAATAATGGAGAAGGTAATACTGGATAGGTTATTGTCAGAATTGGATAGGCTGGGACTTGAAACCATATATCAACATGCATATGTTGAAAACAAATCTATTACCACCTGTAACATGATGTTTTATTACAATATAATAACAGCTATGAATGAAAAATTGTGCTGTGATGTAATTTATATAGATTTAACTTCAGCATTTGACAGGGTCATGCACATAAAACTGATCAATGAATTAGTACGATTAGGTATTGATGTACTTTTGATAAGATGGACAGCTGCATGGCTTACAAATAGGACATGGCAAGTATCATACAACAACTGGACAGGCAAAATCCTTGGTTACAGTCAGGGTGTTCCACAGGGCGCTGTCCTAGGCCCTTACTTGTTTAGATTGCATCTTTCAGACCTAACTTTTTCATCTAAGGTGTTCTACAGTCTATATGCAGACGACCTGAAATTGGGTAAACTGATTACATGTGTTACAGATAAGGCACGTCTGCAAAATAACTTGACTAACTTGACCATTTGGGCACAGGAGAATAATATGCTGATAAATACATCAAAAACTAAGCATATAAGATTTGGTAGGCATAAATTGAAAGGTAAATATTTAATACAGCACACAGTGATTGAAACTGTAGACTTATTTAATGACCTGGGTATATGGGTAGATTCAGCTATGAGTTTTTCTAATCATATCAACCAATTGGTTAATGACAGTTATAGAACTATAGGGTGTATAAAAAGATTTATCAAGTCTAGGAAATCAACAATAATGAAGTCATTGTCAGTTAGTTACACTAGACCCAGACTTGAGTATGGAATAGCAATATGGAAACCCTATAAGAAAACAAGCATGAGTAAACTGGAAAGAGGACAACGGAAATATACCAAGAGTATAGATGAATGTGAAAATCTAAGTTATTATGAAAGACTAAAATATATGAACTTGTACAATGTCTCTTACAGATATCTAAGAGGAGATTTTATTAAGGTATATAGGGCATTTAGTGACAACCATCTCTGGGAATGTTTGGGGTTAACAAAAAGTACCAGAGAATCATCAGACAGCCTATGTAGAAGATTCTTTAGGAATGAGAAGTGTACTAATTGGTTCTCTGACAGAGTAGCTGATGCATGGAACAGACTACCAAATTACATTAAAGCAAGTACTTGTATTAGATATTTTTAAGAACAGCCTGGATACTTATTATAGGAACAAGTGTTTTGGTATATTGGCAAGTTAGAAGGCCATTAGTGCCTGCACTTGAAATATTTGTATGTATGTATGTATGTATGTATGTATGTATGCATGTAAAATGTCTTTCACTCAGCTTGCAAAAAATCATTGGTAAAGACTCCTACACCCTTGAAGACTAGGTCTCAGTGAAAGTCTCATACCACATCACTTTCATTAAAGAGTTTCCAAGAAATAAATTATCTCAAATCCAGTATACGAAATCACAATACCAATAAAAATGTTTTAAATATTGATTATTCTATAGTCAGGCACATTGATTTGCTTCTCACCAGACTGGACTAATGCAGGGATGACAGTGAGTTCTATTTCAGGTGCCAAGATCTCTGATATCTGATGAGCGTTTAAGACTCTAAAACCCTTTCACCTAATAAATATGACTATGACATAGTGGTGGCCTTCATGGGGGTGAATGACCTAGAATGGAAAACCCTAAGGGATATACAGAGAGGCATGTCAGAACTCTCTATGCATGTCACAAATGCAAGTAATACTCTAGCCCTGAGTGAAATCTGTCTTTCTCCAAGAATGATGCCTAGGTACAAAGAAAAGATAATTAGCTTCACCAATTGGCTAAGGGGTTGGTGTCATTCCAGGGGGATTGAGTATGTGTTAGCATGGAACAAGATACTAAATAATCCTTACCTGCTTTGCAAAGAATGGTCTGCACCTGTCCTTTCAAGGTTTCTGCATACTGGCTAAAGCTTTTGTTTCCCCATAGCGTAATTTTTATACAAAGTCCAGCTAATGGGCTTTCCAAAATAACTAATATATCAAGTCCAAAACAGGATCCTATGAACACAGCTCTGCTCAATTCTAGAAGCCACAATACCAAGCTACTTGCTCTTGTGGCTCTCCTTCATTTGGAGTTCATCCATCTGTATAATTATTGAAACTTAGTTTAAATGTTCAGAAAGCACTCGGCCCATATCTGGGTTTTTGCCTATCATGCTTTCATACCAGACACAAAGTATCATGTTTTTTCCATATTTGTTAGGGAAACTATTATCAGTTTTAGATAGATTCCAAGAAACCCACAAGTGGAAATTAGTGTGCTCCAAATCATACCAAACAAGAACAACTACCAGTTTATAGCCTGTTACAGGACACCTTCTATGTCATGTAAGGTTCTAAAAATGCACTTGATGAACTCCCTATAAACAAGAGCTCCATTATTTTGGGTGACTTTAACTACCCACAATACACAGGAGTGCCACTGCCTCTAATGAGAGATATGCCTAAAATTTCTTAGATTTATTAAACAAAAATTCATTCCCTAGACTAGATTGTTAACCAATCCAGTACAGATCATACTATTCTTGAACTGGCCTTTGCAAATATAGCTCTTTCATGTGCTATTCATTGGTATCTACTTCCTCAGTTAACTCAGATCATAAACTAATGACCTTCACATTCAAAATCTCTAAACCCACTGAAACCAATATATCATAATTCAAAGATTTCAATGTATTAATCTCAGCAAATTCTATATCCTAGTGGTCCACCAACAGAAAAACATTATTTTAACTATGCAGCAGAATAAAAGGCCCTAACTAAAAACTTGAAAAATACTAAAGCAGCCCGTGAACTTAGGTTAGCATCTAAAGCTAAGAACATTTATGAATGCTTCTTTAACTAAATCTAGAAACTAAGAAATAACAACCCATTTTCCTTTGAACTTATTCATAATAGCACCATCTACTATGATGTAACAGACATTGCAAATATACTAGCAAACTAATTCAGTGCAATTTTACTTATCCAAAGCCCACTTATCCCTGAATCTGTCAAGCCCCCATTTATCACTAAAGAGCGTGTACTGAAGGTATTCATTAAGATTAAAATACATTCTCCATGGGACCTGCACCTGATAATATACCTGGCTATTTAATAAACAGTACTAAACAAGCAATTGCAGAGTCACACCTTAAACTTTTTAATCTGAGTTTAGCCAGTGGCTATGTCCCTGAGACTTGGCACACAGCAGAGGTGATACCACAACACAATGTTGGCACAACCACAGATCCCAGGAATTATAGGACCATCAGCTTGAAAAATCTTATTTGTAAAGACGTGGAGTATTATAACATGCCTGACAACCTATAATATTAAAACTTTAATCAGGAGAAACTCACAGTAGTTTGGCTTTGTCAAGGGAGGATCCTGTCTAATGAATCTGATCAACTTTTCAAATGGCTAACAGAGACTGTTGACAGTGATAATGTTGTCCACATCTTGTACTTTGACCTGGCTAGCTGGCATAGTTAGTAAATATAAGCATTACAAATAGATCTTTTTGTAGTAAGATGGATAGCAAATTGACTATGACACAGAACCCACATAGTGTGGGTTGTAGGGGTCTCATTACACAGAATGCAGGTGACCAGTTTTGTTCCAGAGAGCTCGCTCCTGGGGCATCTTTTGTTCAGCATTTAATTTTCTGATCTCCAGACAATGAGCCTAATCTTCTTGCTATCCAAGATTGCAGATAACCATAAAACTGGAATCATTATCAAGTCCCCCCTCTGATGGCCAAATTCTTCAGCAAAAACCTGATGTACTAAAATGGGCTCAGATTAAATTATAAAAAAAGTGCAATATTGTCACATTTGATAGACAACCCCTCCCCTGGCATACAACAAAGGACAACTCTCCACTACAAAATGAGAATATTGTTAGAGACCTTGGAACCTGAGTTGATAATTCCCTCTCCTTTGATCATCATATAATGACATTAGCTGGAAAGTCCTTCTACTTAGCACATCTTATTGCAAAGGAGTATTATCTAGATCTAAAGAGGTCATTTTCCCCTTATATTCAGCATTAAGTAGGATAGTTATTGAATATAATGCCATCTTTAGGCTGTATCTCATTAAACATATTAAATATCCAGAATGACTACAGGGGTTCCTAACTAAGATGATAACTGAATTAAAAACCCTAAGCTACCAGAACTGACTTAAAGCACTGTCCCTTTATTCAGCATCTTATTGTGGTGCTGGATATGTTGCCTCTCCACAAGTCAAATGATCCCACAAATACTAAACCAGGGGTCTAAATCTTCATCAGCAAATAAATAAAAATGGTGGAGGGATAGGTTTATTACACAGCATACTCTGCATTTCTGGAATACATTCCTGTTGCAAATTAAGCAGGATGATACATTATATTCCTTCAAATCAAAACTGGATGATTGGATGTGTATTCACAAATGCACTCCTAGATTCACTAGCATGGCCCTCTTCCTAAAAGGAGGTAAGGTGTGAGTTGGCACTGGCAAGGCATAAAGAGTTGTAAGACTCAGTTGTCTTGAATTTCCTATGATGCCTATGAAGTAGTTAATGAAAAACATGGGAAAATTAACAGAAGCAAAGCTGAAGTTACAATGTTGTTTGGGAAAATAAGAATGGTTTAAAACTGTAAGGCTAATTTTATAATACTATTTGGAAGATAAAATGGTTGTAAAGTAAACTAACAGTATCCTTTTCCTGATGAGTAGCCTGACACGAATCAGGTATTACTGATATAGACTGGTGGTATGTAAGGGCAAATAAAGGAATGTGAAATATAAAAAGGTATTATGAATGGCATAGTAAACTGTAGAAAGAAGAAGGAACAAGATAACAACCATTAACTGTGATATGTGTGACGTCCCCACTCTGGGCCAGTAATAAAGAAGCCTGAATCCTCACCACTGACACTGGAGAGGGATGTTAACTTGGAATACAAATGGATGCACTCAGTATCTCCAGATGCAGACTTCTCTGCATCAAGCACAGTTCCCCATTAAGAGTACACAGGGAGCACACTCAGCCCGGGGTCTGGATTTTACTTTATCTGTCTCTCCCCAGGTCCCCAGTAAGGCTCCCCACTGACAATGTTAAACCAGTGCTTTGTGTCACTGCCCCAAGTAGCTGACACACACACTCTTTGAGATCTAATTTTTCACACACACACACACACACACACACACACACACACACACACACACACACACACACAAACACACACACACACATATGCACACACACACACACACACACACACACACACACACACACACACACACACACACACACACACACACACACACACACACCTGGGAAAGGCTGGCACAGATTATCAGCTCTACCAGCTTTGCCAAGACTATAAGGTAGATTCGCTGTCACCAGTCAGTTCCTAAAAAGCTCTTAAAAGGGTATTCTGTTATGCTGAGTGAAGCTTGATATTAATACAAATGGTAATGCTGACCAAGCAGCCAGATGTTTAGAAATAGCCAGAGCTATCACCAAATAAATATGTGCAAATACTCTCAAAACTTAAGTATTTTTCTAAAAGGACAAGCCACAACAAGAAGTTTAAATATATTTAATAATAAATAATGAAAGGACATGAGCATAGTAAACATGTATTTACAGTAAACAGAGTTTCAGTCACAGAGAATATTAAAAATAGCACTGATGGAAAGTTTCACACAGTTATAGAAAAATAGTATTTAGCTAGTTTCACTATCTATTCCTGATTGACTAAAAGAATTACTGTTCCTGCTTATTGAACAGAGCAAGGCAAGATGGGTGAGGGTCCTTCTTGTCAGATCCAAGACAGAATACAGAATGCTCCTGAGTCTTCAGTCTCTGCTATTATTAAATCATTTTTTCTGTACAGAATGACATTACATATATCTGGTCACCTGGCTCTGTTTCCCATGCTATCACCAACACTAGAAGCTAAGAGGGTTTAGCACCTATGTGCTACAATACACACCGAGAGAGCACTGTTCAGATGTGGTGCAGCTGCTGGAAGTCATAAAACAATAAAACCATTCCACTATTCCTACAGGAGCTACAACATATTCTCTAGTACAAACATTGCATCTCTGGCTCCTTTCAAAACTGTGGGATAATGCCTTTATGACTTAACCCATAAAGTAATTTAATTTCAAGAATATTTTTTCCAAAGTCAGGTGGATTGGCCTCTTCTCTCCCAGTGTTTGCTGTTACAATGTATACATTTAATTCAGTTGCAATAATACATGCACATTTCTTTTCCTTCCAGTAGGATGCACTATTGATACATTTTAACACAAGCAATCTTCAGAAATACATTTTCAGAACAAGCATCTGTACAAAT
This sequence comes from Protopterus annectens, assembly GCF_019279795.1. NCBI lineage: Eukaryota > Metazoa > Chordata > Ceratodontiformes > Protopteridae > Protopterus > Protopterus annectens. The sequence goes on from NC_056730.1 coordinate 442,299,878, forward strand.
CAGTTTGATATACAAATGACATATAATTCTTTACAAAATTCCAGCTAGCTGTGCTGGCATATGTTCCACATTCACTGCCCTAATTCTCCTGGCATGGCTGGCAGTACTTCGTACTGTCACAATATGATAGCTTGTGTATTAGCTGAGTATGATGCTTAGTAAGTATAAAATCGGTAATAGGAAGGGAAATAATGTTAGATGACTCTAGAGCAGGGTCTCAGTTTCTGCTTGTTAGATGTTCTTTGAGTACAGCCAAGACACTGATTCCTTTTTATGTGGAAATAAAAGTTATGTTTTAAATAAAGCTCCTTTAACTTCTACATTTTTTTTAGTTTCATGAAGAAGAAAGAGTCTGAATACATATGATGTGTAATGGAATGGTATTCCATAGCTTACGGTTATCCACCTGAGAGAACTTTGGCTAACTGCTTAATTCATGTCACCAGTGTCCTAGTTTCTCATTTTTATGTTTGACAGGGTCTGTGTGGGTTGTACTCGGGTAGCCTTGTTTTATTCCAGTTCCCTAAAAGATTATAGTTTATTGGCTACTGTAAACTTTTCATATAGAGTACATTAACTTGGTGGGTGTAATGTCTTTAAAAGTATGAGATAAACCAGTTCACATATAATTAACAAATTAATAAAAAAAAAAAAAATCAGATAAAATCAAAGATGAGAAAGGTATGCACCTAGAGGGCAGGAAATGTTGAAAGATATAAAAGAAAATAACTGACAAGGCTTTCAACAGAACTAGTTTGCAATTTATTACTATGCCTTCCAGGCAGGGAAAAACAAGAAAGGTATAAAACACCATAAATGGAACTTAAATAACATAACATATCAATTAAACAATCTAAAAACAAATAAAGGAGAGTCAGTCATATTATGTAGTAAGAATTTCGAATTCCATTCAAAGTTCAGTATAAAAAGGTGCAGTGCATTATATTTTAAAATAAATAAAATAAATTCTTATTCCTTAAAATGCATCCATTGTTTCAAATTATTGCCCTTCTTCCCATTCACATAGACTTCTTCTAGAACAGTTGTTTATGAAGCAGCCATCTGGTTATTATGTTTCTCCGAAAAATGAGTAGCCACTGACCTAGCCATATTTCTGTTTTCATGTCCCTTATGTGTTCTTGACGTCTACATTCTAAACTTTCTTCTGTAAATAAAATAAACATGACCAATTAAGAGCAAATACCACTTCAGGTTGACATGTGTAATTACCATCTGCTGTGACTCTCATTCTACTAACGGTAGAAAAAAAAAGTCATATCAGAGCAACCTAAACAATCTCCACAGAGGTGAAGGGGTGCTAGAAATGATACACATTGTGGGGCATTGATAAAAAATAGTCAACATATCACTTAGATTTTTTTGCCCTTTAGTGTTAAATTAGAGAGGTTGCATCCAACAACCCATGTAGTACAGTGTCTTCACACAATATGCCACAGTAGATGTTATTTGGTTAGCCAAAAAATGATATCCTGCAAAATAAATTGGATTTTGGTTATTTCTGATATATTTACTGGTTGCATTATAATTCCTATTGTCTTCACTCTTTCAACAAGTAGTATTACAACTATTTTACCAGACAGCTGTACTGCTTGCCAGTCCTACATTTTATAGCCACAATTGTGAATCATATATTTCTAAGCGCAGATGTCTTATTCTAAGAAATCTCTACAATAGTAGCAATACCAGTAACTGAGTAAGATGATGGCTTTTTTCATGTAAATAACATGAAGTAGTGAAAGCTTTAGGAAAAAAATTAGTTTAAACATGTAGGCCATCAGAACCTAACTATGGCAAAGATTCATAGACATGCATTCCAGGGAAGTGGATACCATATGGAGAAACAATACTGCAGTACAGAACACATATGAATAACTAAGCAGGGATGCACTGAATGAGTAGGCAGAAAGCTGCTCTTCAGCAAGGTGGAATAGGTGTAAAGGAAATATTATAGATGAAGAAGATCGATGAGGCCGAGAGTATACTGGTAGTTCAAGTTGCTGGCCTTCCAGGGGGTGGTGGTTCTGGGTCTCGATGACTGGTAGCACTGGTGCTAACTCAATGTGTCATCACCTGATCAATCAACACCTCACCTCATTTCCTAGCTCTGTTGGAGCAGGGCAGACAAATTGGGCAGACTACCTGCCTGGGATGGACTGGGACCCTTTCCTGGTGAGGCTTGTTTTACCCCTTCAACTGCTTCAGCTACAGCCTTAACTAGGGTAGCTGATACATCTGTGGATGAGGTGGATCACAGTGGTCTGCAGAAGGAAAACATAAAGGGAAATGTACAACCTCACAGTGCCAGTAGTCTCTGATGCCTCCTATAGTAACTGGCAGCATTCCCCTCTCTCTCTCTGACAACATTGAAAGACAAAAGGGATATGCAAAACATCATATATCACATAGGTATGAATGAGATGCACTTTACATTGCAAAGACACAGCTCCACCTATATGTACATACAGGCATAAGTAAGGGATGGGGCCCATAGCCCTATTCAGATACTACAAAGTTTTTCAATTTCTCCAAATCATTTATGTTTCTAATACCACGATGGGAAAAGGCCCCATTCCTAAGTCAAAGTATGATTAAAGTTCATGAAATTTGTATTTTTTTCAGTCTTTGATGTTAGCCAGAAGTGCTTTTTGCAGCACCAGTAATGACTCCTGCAATTTGTATGGAGTTACATATATCGGTAACATATCTAAATATGATTGTAGATTCATTTTTATAAGACCCATTGCTCCTACTACTACTGGAACTGTCTGGGTGTCTTTCTTCCACATTGCTTTTATTTCTGCCTGAAAATCCTGATATTTTATGACTTGTGTCTTTGTTGTATGCAATCACTGGGTGTAGTGATTTCAATGATCAGTGGTACTTTTGTTATGTTTTCATAGACCAGTATATCTGGTGTTCTTGCATCTGTCTTTTGAACTGTTGGTAATAGGTGATCCCATGTGATGCAGAATTGATCATTTTGTATGATGTTGTGTGGCTTATGTTTCCAATGTTTTTCAGCTACTTCAATATTATAATGTTTCTACAATTCCCAGTGCAACAGTCTTGCCACATTATTATGCCTTTCAGTACACAGTCCTTCTGCCATTAGTATATCACAATCAGCAACAAGGTGTGCAACTGTTTCCATTTCTGTTTTACAGAACCTACATTTGTCTGTTTCTCCCACAATGTTCAATGGACTTTGTAAACCAACATGTAAGTAGTCCACTGTCTTGTGCTGCCAATATTAGACTTTCATCTTTTGTTTTGAATTTGCCTCTCCTTAACCATTCCTCCATTCGATCTTGATCAACATGAGGTTGTTCCATGAGTTTTCTTTGCAACTATATTTATGCATTTTCCACATTTCTTGCCTTCTCATCTGATCCTTTACTTTATATTATTTCTTTTGTTTTTTGGAATATTCAGTTACTGCCTGATTTTTATCTACTTCTGGTTTGATTTCCATTCCCGCTTAACACTGACATGCTTCTGCTAGACTTAGCAGGGAAGTCATCTTAGATTTATTCTCCTCATGTTTCAAAACTTTCACTATGTTTGCGTCTTGTGAGGCCAGCAGATCTGTATGCAGTCTCATGACTGCAGATCTATACATGTAATCAATTTCAAGGAGGTCTATACCTCCTTCAGAATGGGGAATATATAATCTTGGTATGCCCTGATTTTTAGAAATCATATGATGAGCATGAAGCATCCTTCTTGTTTTCCTTTCCAATCTATCCAACACCTTTTGAGGCCAGTCAATCACTCCGAAACTGAAAGTTAGGACTGTTAGAGCAAATTGGTTTATAGCTTGAACTTTGTTCCTAGATGTCAACGCAGTTTTCAGGATTAATTTAAGGCTATACAGCAATGTGAACGAGCTGATGCAGGACGAGGATAGTGTGCCCACAGCTAGGATAGTAATGTATACCATCTTGAATAGGTAAATTGACGCAGAAATAGCTACACTATCATAGGTATGTGCAGCAAAGCAGAAGCAAGAAATGCCGGACACTATCCCCCAGGGATGCTGCCATGTGCCCTGTCTCACAAGACAGCATAGTGCTACAATACACACAGCTGCCAACAACAGCATATGCAACATACAGTCAACCACAGTAGCCAGGCTGGTATATTCTATGACTAATGAAAAAGTCCAGTTAGAAACAGAGTGCGAGAGACAGAAAAAAAGATTATTAGCAGCAGTGTGACACAGATGAAATGGCAAACAGTTACTATATATAAATATATATATATATAGTTCAGGGCACTTGTCAATAATATGGGTTATGTCTGTCACCCCGGTCAGCTGATCTTCCACTTCTTACAAGGCATCCACATTATGTAATGGGATCATATATACAGCAGCTCATTACATTATGACATCAAGTAGGCGTTATCCATATGACACTAACTGGCAGCCTTCTCCATTAAACATAGTCATTCTGAATGGAAGACAGAATCTTTCCTTACATATGACTTTGAATCACTATTGGCACACTTTAATGCCACATTGTAACATGATGAGTGTACGGTCACACCCCAGCTGCATAATTAGATGTATATCGTATGTCAAAGACAAATGGCATAATGTAGGTATGCCTTATGTTTCTGTGGCACTTCTCTGAAACACAGAAATTCACAGACACCAAAAGAAGCTATCCTCATTTGCATGCATTCAGTACAAACTGTTGTTTAGTAGCATCTTTCATGAAGGATCTGTCATGTTTGATGCCAAAATGTGCAGCAAGGAAGCAGCTGCAGTGGGCATATTTGAGAAACTTGAAGCACTGCCAGCTCTGAAGCAGTGATTCAAGAGGGCAGAGTCCATAGATGGTATAGAGTGATCTAAGTACTGTGTGAAAGAGTATTGAAGTAGGGCCATATAAGTGTGAATGCTAGATTGTGAATATCCTTTTGTAACTAAATGTAAGCACGATAACAAAACTGTTCAGTACTATGCCTGCTAGCAACATACAGTTGCAGTTATAGAGTGTGTAGGTTATGTACCTGTATATGTAAAGCTATATCACACTGATAACAGCCTTCTGCAACAGGCCTGCCACCACCTCCTTATCTGTTCTGCCTTATGTTGTGTAGGATATGCACATATTGTTCTACAACAGTATTCAAGGTGTTGCATCCAACTATAATTGGGCTGCCACCACCTCCGCTTCCAGTGGGTCCTAGTTGGTAAAACATTACTGTCATATAGTTTGGAAATTGGTAATATTTGTTCCAAATTGTGGTGCACAGCAGTGAACAACCAAAAGACTGGTCCCATACCTGCCCTTTACATGGTATATCCAAATATCATGGCTACAATGATGGTTTTCCTGGCATTACATCCTTGCCCCCTTCACCTCCTATTAACCAGTGTATTCTTGTCCCCCACTGTCTACACATCCCTGATCAACTCTGTCTTGTGCTAATTAGGGAGACCAACATATGTGTACTATTGATATGCCACTCTACCTACACTTCACCTGAACACTAATATGGTCTACATTCATCCTATTTGCAGACATGACCTTCAAATGTGCTGGACAGCAGGTATTAGAGAAGTTCAGCCCTACTGACAAAAACATACTATTACAGGTACTTGGGACCCATGGATGTTGGCTGTTTGAGAAAATGGAGTACTCACCAACATCTACTTACTGGACAGCATATGGGACACAGTAGTCTACAATATCTATGTTGTTGGTGGGAGGGAATGTACAATACTGCAATGAAAAAAGACAGCCAATAACATAATCTGTTGTGTCTCACAGAAGGCAACAATGCATCAGAAAAGACTGCAACTGGGGCGGGGGGGGGGGCAACCTTGCACTACAACTCTCACAAATGATGAGTCTTCCATGGCATATGTACATGGAGACAGTAAGGGAATAGGAATCCTACTACAAGGCCTTGATACCAGGCATCTTACATGGAGAAGAACCAGGGTGGTAACCATACTGCATTGTTGTACAGTGACTATATCTAGACCAATGTCAGGAACCACACACTGATCGGGATGATTGTGCTCCCTAGGTACTTCTGGTTTTTAGAAACCAAGGACTGCAAGCACAAGTAAGTGTCTGTTTATTACCAGTCTGCATCCCCTTTTCTTTTGCATGAGCACCACAGAGCATCATAACTTACAGGTTGATCACTGTAACTCCTCTAATATTTTATGTGCTGTGCATTTATGTCACACAACAGTGCTACACTGACACCTTTAAACTGGATATTGATGATAGGCTGAGGTCAACACCTGCACAAGGTATGACAATGCTGATGATAGCACACAGATAAAGTCATAGCCCCAGGAAACATTAGCACTGTTTGTCTCCCCTCTAGATGGTCCAACATCCATTATCCAGGTTAGCACTGTGGTCTCTCTCACACCTGCTATCCTACAGGATGTACAGCATAGTGGGTCACCATATCTGCCAAGGACAATCTTCCATGTAACCAACAGCACTGCCACTGCTGCCACTTGGCCTGTGATGCCAGACCAATGCACTACATCTGAGATGCAAATACCCCCCATACAGCAGGCTACCAATTATTCTTGGTCACATCTACTGTTACGACTTATCACAGATATGTGTGGGGCCTTAGGCATCAATCAACAAATGCACAAAGCTGTAATCTGCATACAGTCCATGGGTGCCCATGCCAACCTGGAGATGACTTCCATGGTGCAAAGCTTCTGTGAGGATGTCATCCACCACCACCTGGAGTCCATGAATAACACCATGTTCATAGGTTCATAGGTTCATAGGTTTATACTAGGCTATCTGCCCTAAGGCATTTATAAGCCTAGCCCAAAGTTTTGTGGCTTACGCCACCCCTTAGGTTAAAAAATACTGTGCCCATTAGTTTGTTGTGCCTCTGTCCAGCAGTGACACAGAGATGATTCCCGGGGTAAACCTACGATCTCCTATCCACCGGTCAAGATTTCTCTTGAACAGAGCCAGCAAGGTGCTCTGCCTCACATGGACTGGGATTTTATTGCACAGCATAGGGAGTCTCTGGGTGACAAATCTATCCCTCCAGCATGTCCTATTTATATCCGTGCTAAGGTTTAAGTCGCTTGCTCTAGTGGATCTGGTAGATTTGGATTTTTTGAGGTGGAGCATGTCCATTAATTCCGGGTTGGACATGGCCTTGTATGTCAGGCACAGGTCACCTCTGAGCAGGCGGTATGCGACTGAATAGAGCTGGAGTTTCTTCAGTCTGGCAGCATATGACAGATTTTGGAGTCCCTTTATCCTTTTGGTGAGGAACATTTGGGGTCTCTCCAATTGCTGCAGGTGTCGGGTGAGATACATCCCGAATGGGGCATTGTACTCGATCATTGGTCTGATAAGTGAAGAGTACAGGGGAACAATGACCTCACTTGATCTGGATGTGAATCCCTTCATGATCAGGTGGGCAATGTAGAAGGTCTTTCTAACCACTTTAGCAATGTGAGTGTCAAAAGAAAGGCCACTGTCAACCTGGGTCCCCAGGTCCCTGATAACCTCTTCTGTGCTTAATGGATTGCCACCTATATGATAGCTTGGGGTTACCTTGTTTTTCCCGAAGGGTATGACTATACATTTCTTGGCATTTCACTTCAGGGCATGCCTCTGGCACCAGTTATCAGTTTCGTGAGACCCTCTGAAGGATATCTGTGTCCGATGTACTTTCCACTATGGCACCCAGTTTGCAGTCATCTGCAAACTTTGTCAGCCATAGTCCTCCTATGTTTGCCTGTACTTCTGAGAAGTAGATGCCGAACAACAGGGGGCCAAGGACTGAGCCCTGTGGGACCCCACTTGTGACCGGATTGGAGTCTGACATGGCGCCAGCAACTCTAACCCTGTGGGTTCTGTCCTTTAGCCAGTTTGCAACCCATCTTGTGACATATGGGTTTACATTTAAGCTGGTAAGTTTCTCTATAATACCCGAGTGAGGTATTGTGTCGAAAGCTTTTGCAAGGTCAAGGTAGGCTGTATGGACTGCCTTTCCCTCATCAATGGCCTTGGTGACTGTTTCGAAGAAGTCGACCAAGTTCAAAAGGCATGATCTGCCCTTGACAAAGCCAAACTGGGTTGGGTCCAATGTCTGCAAGTCCCCTATGTCTTTGTTTATGAGTTCCATTATGATCCTCTCCATAGCTTTGCAGACCAGGCTTGTTAAGCTTATGGGGCGGTAATTTCCAGGGTCCGTAGAGGTACCGCCTTTGTGGAGTGGGACCACAGTTGCCGTACGCCACTCCTTGGGCACGTGTCCTGTGGTAAGGCTAAGATTAAACAGCTGCCTTATATGCGGTTTAGTTCCTCGTTGAGTTCGTGTAGCACACAGCCGGGGACACCATCCAGTCCCATTGATGCTGTGTTTTTAGCTTTAGAGAGAGCAGCTTTCACCTGCGCATTAGCGATGTCTGGGAGGCTACACTCCGCTGGGATAGTTATCTCTCCTTTTGGGGGGGAGAGGGGGGTGAAGTTTGCACTGAACCTGTCTGCCAGTATGTTGGCAATGTCTGTGGGTTCCGTGATTTTTGTATCATTTTGGACTAATTCTGCGCATATCTAGGAGTTTCCACCCAGGTTTCTAACATAGCTGAAGAAGGCCTTATGATTGTCTTTTGAATATATTGCAATTTTTCTCTCAAATTTGGCCTTGGATGATTTTATGAGTGCTCGTATTTTTTTACTAATAATGATCAAGGGTGTCTTCCCTTTTATGGATTTTGCTCTATCATGTAACAGCTTTCTCCTCTTATTGTAAAGTTTGTTTATGGCTGGGGTCCACCAGACTGGACGTTTGCCCTTGGTGGAAAGAGTCTTGGTTTTATTAGGGATTGCCTGATCCATGCAGTCCTGGAGGTGTTCGTAGAAGGCATTTGTAAGGGCTTCCGCAGCTTGGGTTGTGGTTTCCACTGGCTCGGGGGCCTTGAAGGATACCACACCAGTCTTGAGTAGTGTGAAGTTTGCTTTAGAGAAGTTCTTCACTGTGGTCTTTTTTGTTCGGGGTGGGGGCGGGATGTGGATTTCCAGTGAGATAAGTTTGTGATCTGATCTCACCAATGAGGGATATACTTCCAGTGTGGAGCATTTTGTCCCCATGTTTGTGATGATGAGATCTAGTATATTTTCTCCTCTTGTGGGAACGGTGACTAGTTGTTCCATGGCATATGAATTTATGAATTCCAGGAACCTTTGGGCTAGAAAGTTGGGGCTTGAGTAATGTTCCCAGTCTATATTCGGGTAGTTGAAGTCACCCAATATAATGGTGTTTGGAGATACATTTATACCCTCCAGTGTCTTCAGGAAGGCTGTGTGGGGTTCCTGAGTTTGAGAGGGTGGCCTGTAGCATGCTACAAATTGTAGAGCAGTTTTGCCTATGGTTAATTGCACCTGGATGGTTTTCGATGCTTCGTGCATTGCCACCAACCTGGAGGTGTGGGTATCCTTGATGAATATGGATACACCCCCTCCTTTTGTGGTGTGGTCTGGGTTTTGGGGCCAGAACGCATGATATGAGGTAAAACCTGATAGTGCCAGGGTGCTCTCAGGAGCCTTGAACCAGGTTTCAGTCACAGCACAGACATCGATGTTCTCCATACTGAGAAGGGCCTCGAGAGCGTGCATTTTGAGATTTAGACTTCTGGCATTGAGCAGCATTACCCTTAGTTTCTTCCCATTTTTGTTTTCTAGGGTGGTAGGTTTAGAATTTGAGCCTTGCCTAAAAAAGGCACTATGGGGGTGGCAAGAGCCTTAGCCAATATCCGGAATCCCAGGGGTGACAGGTGCAAGCCGTCTCTTGCGAAGCAGCGTGGCTTGTCAAGCATGTCATCCCAGGCAGACAGACACTGGATCCCCTTTGAATGACACCAGAAATTAAGCCAATTGTTAAAGCTGATCATCTTGTCTCTATGTTGTGGCATCATTCTTGGTGAAGGAAGGATACTGCTCAGGGTCAGGGTCATACCTGCCTGGGTTACATAATCAGAGAGCTCCTCTATGTCTCTTTTCATGTAGTCCAGGGAGATACATCTCAGGTCGTTCACACCAGCATGGACAATGACTGTGTCATATTTGTACTTGCTGTGGACTGACCCGAGTGCTTGTGTTATGTGGCAGATTCTAGCGCCCGATAGGCAGCTTACTGTGACTCTCTCCTTGTTCAGCCTGGTGAGTGGGACGTCAGTGTGTCTGACTATGGAGTCACCTATGACAAGTATGTTTGATGTTGTATTTGGCCTTAAGGGCTGTGACTGCTTTGCACACTGATTTTCTGGTTTATGTGTTGCCTGTGGTGTGTCATGAGGTGGCAGTTGCTTGGATGTCTGCTTTGGAGGCCTCTGCTGTTTAGGTAAATTTTTGCTCAGAGCCTCTGAGTATGGCTTTGTGTGTTTATGTGTTTGATTCATTGTTGTGATAGCTTTATGTGAGACTGGTTTTGTGGTGTGTGTAGTTGCCTTCTCCTCCTGTCTGGTCTTGCCAGTCCTGAGTTGAGAGAGCTCAGCCTCCAGTTTGGCTAAATAGCTGCATCTCTCGCAAGTATTTGTGTTATGTGGGAGGAGGAGAGGGTTGTCAGTGTACATGAGGCATTTGTAACATTGCCTCAATATTCCCAAATTCACCAACTGGACAGGAGAGGACGCCAGCATCTGGCCCTTCGACATGTTAGAGAAATTTAGAAGTTAGGGGTGTAACTGAATAAGAGAGGACTTAGTAAGGAAGTGGGTACTCCTGGGGGGGGGGGGTTTGCTAGTGAGGGACTTTGTATAATACAGAAGTGTTAAACCTGAAAGGAAGATGCTTTTAAGACAAGTAAAAGCTTTTAGGAACAAGTGCTGCACTTTTTAGTTAAGGGATATACTGTTTAAATTACTAGTAGAGCAGTTCTAAGGGAAAAACTGAAGAACAGACTTTATGGAGCCAGAAAAAGTTTAACCTTGTTACACCGGCGCTGCCCGATGCTGCTCTAGTGGCAACTCCGCGCTAAATTGCGCTAAAGCACTCTAAAGCGTGCTGGACTGAAGTTATCCATGAAGGCACATTTGACATCCATTGCCACCTCCATGCAGAAGTTAGCAAGTGCTGCCTTCAGCAGCCTGCACTCCAGTGTTGGCCATAGTCAGGGTTGTGAGTATACTTGTAGTAGCTGGATAGGATGACTGTCACTGGCAACACAGTTACCACTTACCACCTGCCACGGTAGGCATATAACCATACCAAACCCCATAGCAGAAGTAGCCAAGCTGCAGAGCCACTCAGGTTAGGATAAAAGATTTTTTTTAATTTTTTCATAAATATTTTATGTTGCACTTATAGTGACCCAGGTGGCTATGCATTTTGTACTTTTCTGCCTTTTTCCATGTTTAATCCAAAATAAGTTATCTGTTTGAATTTTTTAGTTTGTTCTGTGATCTTAGTCTAGTAGGTTTATTTGTAGTTGTGGAAAGAATGCATATTCCTGCCAGAATTAGCATCTTTTCTAGATTATATTGCACTTCTATCTCCATAAGTAGAAATAATTGTAAAAGCTAACTGTTTTTATTTTGACTTCTGTCTCTGGCTTTAATCTTGTAGTTTCAATTACATTTGTGGCAGCACTGTGAACTACTACTAGATTTGAGCATGCCGACGACATGAACAATGCAGTGGTGCAGTGGTAGCTTTCTCGACTCACAGCAAGAGGTTCTCCGGTTTGATTCTCAGCTGGGGTGCCTTCTGTGTGGAGTCTGCTTGTCCTCCTTGCGTTCATGTGTGTTTTCTCCTGGTACTCTGGTTTCCTCCCATGTTACAACAACATGCTTCTGGAGTGTTTCTCCCCGGGCCTCCACTGAAAATTGACTTTGTTCCTAGTCAGACTTTCCTGGTAAACAAATGTTAAAAAAATAAATAAATTCATTACAGCAGTTTTTCAAAAACAGCATTACTGGTAAATTTCTGCATAACCCAGTATCTTAGTCTGTGGTGGAATTGCTGTAGAGGCAGTATTGTGAATTCTGCTCCAGGATTTATGCTTCAGCACTTTTACAGCTGTTTATATTTCAGTTTTACTGCTGGAGTCTTATATTATGCTTATCATTTACCTGCTTAAACATGCATTCCAGTATCTTTCTGTTTACCTCCCCCCATTCTTTTTGTCTACCCCATCCTCCACTGAGTCATTTAGCTTGAGTTTTCTCCAGGCCCCTTTTCCTGTTGTGGTTTTGAAAGCCTATATCTCTGACTTTCACCCCTTATAGAAATCTGACATCAGAGTGCCTCCATATCACCTTTCATTGTTATTTTCTGTTGTATAAGCTATTTAAGTACTTTTCCCACCAATTGTTTTCCATATACCTCTAATATATCAGAACATACTTTCTGACTGTTTCCTTCACAATTATATCACTACAGGGAATATCCCGCTATGCTTGGGTTCAATCTACTCCCCTAACCTACCTCTAATTCTCACCCAACCTCTCCTCCTCTACATTTATTTCTATACTAACAACACCCACAGGCTACATAACCCAATCAGCTGTATAACAAACTAATTACACATTCACACCCCTTCTCACACCTAAAGTTCTTAAAGCTGTAATCCTTCCAACAGTTACACACAGTATTTTCCTTAATTACTTCAACTGCTACTATAATCATTATTGCAACTCATCTATAAACTCATTATCCCCAAACCAGCCCTAACATTCTACCCTAGAAACAACACTACTGTACTATTTAAAGCAAATCTGTAGTCAATCAAAACTACTCTTTACCATTACTTTATCCAAACTATTACTACTACAGTTGATCACAAGTAAACATGCTTATAGCATCCATCCTCCTACCATCCTTCCTTATAAAATGTGCCACTTAATAAGCTGCCAAAACACACACATAGTGAAATACTCAACCCCAACCAATCCTTCCTCACTCTATCATGATCAAGTAAATTGAGTATAAAAATCACATCATTTCAGTACAAGTTGTCATATACCAACCTCTTCAACTACATTTATTTCAAAATAAAAGCCAAATCAAAGCAGACAAACAAAAATCACTTTACTAACCTACAGCATATGTACTAAAATATCCAGAACGTTTCTGATCGTCACTAAATAAACCACTACACCAAGGCCACACTTCCACACCAGCCCTACCACAAATAATACATCTAACTCAATCTCCACACAGTTCAACCCATCCTTTATTCAAACAGTACAATCTTTCCATAATAGCAATAATAACTCTCCCCTCTCCTTACCCTCACATGATAACAACCAACCTCAAACTTTTAGTTTCCAAGCAATCCCAACCTCAAGAATATGTAAACTGCTGCACAGACTTAAACCAACATCACTAACTGCAGATCAGTTTCCTTCTCCATACCTAATAATTGCTGGTAATGCAACAACTTACTCCATATCCATCCTAGTTGATAGATCAGTAACTGAAAGCTATGTCCCATCCATTTAGAAAAAAAACTACATTATGCCATTGCACAAAGACAGCCCTTGCACTGAACTATACAATTACAGACCAATCGCAATACTCTCACCTCTATCAAAAGCACAATTCATAAATTACCTCAGTACAACCATCTAGTAAAAACCCAGCATGGTTTTAGACTATCTCATAGTACCTCAAATGCACTTCTACATTTCGCCAATACTATAATCTCCCATAAAAACAACAGAAAATTAATATCCACCCTCTTCCTATATCTGTCTAAGGCATTCAACACAATATCTCACCAACATCGTCTCACAGGACTCTTCCTTCTTGTCCTATCACGACCATCCCTGCAATGGTTTCTCAGCTACCTATTAGGAAGACAGCAGGCTGTCAGATGGTAGCAAATACTTTCTTCCTTCCCAAAAAAGCTCAGTGTGCCTCAAGGCTTGATACTAGGCCCTCTACTATTCAATGTCTTTCAAAATAAACTCCATACAGTGACAAATCATAGAGAACTAATCCAGTACACAGATGACTCTACAGTAATCTGCACAGCTCCCTCCTTAAATGAATTACAAGAAATCACCCAAGATGCTTTCTCAAAAGTTGAAGGTTAAAAAATCCAACCTACTTCTAAACCCCAATAAAACCAAACTCATGCTATTCATCCCCAAACAATGCCTCAAACAAAACTGCTCATTCAGCATAGCCTCCTTAAACCACACAAAAAGTTGAGATAGTAACTCAAGCAAAATTACTAGGAGGCACAATTGACAATAAAGTTAATTTGCAGACTAACCCAGAGCAGTTGGTTTGCATGTTAATAGCACTGCTATTAAATCTTAGCACAACTAATCTAGTCTAGTGCCTAACAGCAGGGACCACCCAAGGAGACCTCTGTATTACTCAGTCCATAACCTATGCTATCCCACACAAATACAGGTCAGGACAACATGGATATGCAATTTTGAAATGTTTCCATAGCCAGCTTGGTAGATATGGGCATCTTGAGGCAACATAGAAATTGCCTCATGCTCACAGACAATCATTAAAGAAACAAACACAGTATGTGAGAGATGCACATACACAATTTTACTAGGGGCAAAAATCTCACATACAAACGAGGTTGTCAAGAACACATACACACTACATACACCACACAGTGTCCACCACACACATAGACCAATGTATGCTGAAGTACTAAAAGCAATCTTTCCAAACCACAAAGATCTCCCAAGTCTATAAATAGTAATTCCTATCCTCAGCAAACTCTAAAGCACTCAACAAAAGAAACACCAAATGCCACACATGCATCTGCACCCAGTGGAGTCCCAAGAGCAAAGTCCATAAGGCAAGAAAATACATTATGTATTTATTTATTTCACATTTGTTTACCTGGAAGTTCTGACTGGACATAGGTCCATTTACAGCGGAGGCCTGGGGAGAAAAGCTCCACATCAAATCATTCAGACACACAATAGTAGACATTTGTATACTACAATACAAAAAACTAACAATGATTAATAAATAGGCATAGAAGCAATATAGACATTCAAAACATTTGTATATAATTAGAATTCATAAAAATATTAAATGATACTTCAGTAATAACAATGGATAGAGGTAAATTAGGTAGCATGACTAGTCAGATTAAATCATACCAGCTAGGCCAGGACTTGTCATAGCAGACTCCATTGTATGACACACAGATGCCCCACTCTCCATACTGAACAAGGAGAAGATGATGGTTAGTTGCTTATATGGAGCGAGAAACAACCAACTTACACATGTACTCAAATCAACACACCACAGTAACCAGTATGATTCTATCATAGCCCATATGGACATTAATAACCTGAGACGTACCTTCCTAGACTATATGGAGACAGATATTGTTGATCTCTCTGAATAGGTGTCTCAGGTGGGTATGTGCCTTGCATTGAGCAGCATTTTACCTTCATCAAGAATGATGCCACAGTACAAAAAAAAAGACAATTGACTTCAAAGACTGTCTCTATTTTTAGTGGCTTCCCAGAGGGATTCAACATTTGTTATCATGAGAGGAAATGGTTCGCAAACCCCATTGTTTTGCAAAGGATAGTCTGCATCTGTCCCTACTAGGGCTCCAAATATTGACTAAAATGTTATTCACCCCTTAAATCCTTTTTTTAGGTAATGCCAAATTGACAAACCTATTAACATAGCAAATAAAACCCAAAAACACTTAAAGGTGTTATTGCTTAATGCTTGGAGCCTAAACAAGAAACTCCACACTCTTCATTCTGTCCTCACTCTGGAGAACATTTGTACCATTACTGAGACACGGTATAAATCTGCAGAAAGTATTCCAGCAGTGCAAGGCTTCACTGTCTTCTGCATATTTAGACCTTCGGCTACAAATACAGGGACAAAAGGTGGAAGAGTCTTGATCTACTTTAGCAAGAAGTATACCTCTAGGTTGGTTAAACACAACAATGCCCTAGAGTTTATCCATGTGCAAATCACCATAGACAAAGTCCCATACCATATCCTAACAAGCTGTAGGTCCCAAGAATGCCATATGTCATACCTTTACCTATTAGAGATACTCACCATTAAATTAAATGCCTTATTCGTGACAGACTTTAACTACTCCTCTGTTGACTGGGAAACATATAGTACCTCAAGCTTTCAGGCACAAAGATTTCTGGAATTTATTAACACAAATAGCCTTGACCAGATAGTACACACACCAACCAAAGGTTCAAACATACTAGACCTGGTACTCACTAGTATGACAGAGTCCTGCACAACCCCCCAGTGTCATGTCTTCACTGATGATGTTGGACCACAAAGCTGGCTCCTTTGAAATAAAAATCAATTCACTAAACCCCAGCAAATCCTGTAATAGTTAAGAACTATTCCAAAGTAAAGTATGTCATATTAAGCAATAGTCTTTAAACATTTAATGCCCATCCTAACCAAAGGTTCTCAGCAAACTTTGTGGAATTCTTCACAGAGATCCTGTACAACCATGTAAATAGCTGTACAGAGGCTGCTGTATCCACTAGAAATAAGGTCAAAGCAAACTCTAAAAACAAACCATACTTGTGGTATCCTAGCTTTAACAGAGTATATAACAAAAGGAAAAAAGTCAAAGCTAAAATCAGAAAGAGCAACTCCCATAATGATAAGAGCTCAGTAAAGAAACTAAACAAGAAACAAAGAGGACTAAATCTAACAAGGTAAATTAAAGGGGCAAAATAGCCTCATTAGGCTAAAGACAACTAAAAGGCCTTCTACGCTATATCCGTAACCTCAAAGAAAGTACAAAGCAGTGTGCCAAACTAGTGGTCAGTGGTGCCACCTTCACTGAGCATAGTGACATAGTGAATTGACTGGCTGAAAAAATTCAGTTCAAACTTCACCCTCCACTACCCCCTGCCACCCCTCATGAAATACCTATTAGCATAACCCTTCCACCCAAAGTATTAGCAGGGAGCAGTCCCTGGCAGTGCTCATTAAAACCAAACACACGGATTCAATGGTCCATGACTATATCCTGGGATGCTTTGTAAATACTTGAAACATATCAGGGCCAAATGAGTCACTTTTCAACAATAGTCTCAAAACAGGCTGCATACCATGAGAATGGAGGACTGCAACAGTTATCCCACTTCACAAGGGTGGACCATCAATTGATCCTTGAAATTACAGACCCGTTAGTTTGATATGCAAAGCCATGGAACAAATTATCATGTTAATAATCAACAAAGACATAGGCAACCTTCAGACACTGGACCCAACCCCAGAAAGTCTAGCACACTAAACCTGGTGGACTTCTTTGAGAAAGTTACCAACACAATGGATGAGGGGAAAAATGGAGCATACCACCAACCTGGCTAAGGTGTTTGATGCGTTGCCCCTCTCAGCTCCAAAATGGATATAAATCCCTACACAGTTCACTGGATTGCCAGCTGGCCGCTCACAGATAGGACCCAGGAAATCAGGATTGGTGAGAAAACCTCCACTAAGAAAGCAGTCACTAGCAGGGTACCTTAGAACTTTTGATGAGAAAGCTCATATTTGGCATCGACTTCTTGAAGGAAAAGGCTAATGTCAAGGGCCTTTGGCTGGCCAAGTTCACAGATGACTGCATATTGGGAGCTATCATAAATTCCCCCATGACACAGGCATTTTGCAAGAGGGACTAGCACACAGAAATTATGAGTGCCAACATGACAGATTAAAACCCAATGCCAAGAAATGTATTTTAGTGCATTTTGGGAAAACAGCCATCCAGACTAATTACTCCATCAATGAGTGTTCTAAGAGTTGACCTGATAGTCAAGGATCTGAGAACATGCATAGACAGTAATCTGGCCTTTAACCAACATGTAGGCAAGGTGATAAGAAAATCATTCTATGTCTCCCAACTTATAAGTAAGGGCATGGCATACAGGTCCAAGGAAATCATAGTGGCACTTTATTGGGCCCTGATCATACCCATCATTGAGTATGCTGCCCCATTCAGCATGTACCTGACCAGACATATGCAACAGTTGGAACATCCACAAAGGTTACTTACCAAGATAATCTAAGGTAGAAAGACATTGTTCTATACAGATCGCCTTAAAGCCTTATCTCTATACTTGGTCTCCTACAGGTTATCGAGATGCATACAAGTCATCCCTGGATCTAGCTCTTATGTACCTTTACATATCTGCAAAATGAACATCATCAGAATCAGTAGATCTAAGGATTTAAATTTTGTTTGCTGCATAAATGGGGCATGTTGGCAAGACGCATATGTATCTCAATGGAACCCCATGCTCTAGAACGACTCCTGATCCATGTGAAGCAGAAGAAATCCCTGACCCTATTTAAGTGTAACCTTGACCAATGGAGAAGAAATTGGGAATTCACCCTGTGTCTGGCCCTCATGTCTGTGATAGAGAGAGGCAGACAGTAACTATGCCCAAACTAACATATCCCAAAAACATAACCTTTAGAAACTTCCCAACATACCCCGCACTAATAAATCCTCATGATACATAAGGGCACAAATAGATTTGGTTGAATGCCTAGGCTTATATAGGATCTGGTGGTAGTTAGCCTAGTGTATAACTGTGAACCTATGTGCACATCCTATACAAGTGACATTCTTTAAGTACATCCATGTCCCTGTGCTATGAGTAATCTAGAACACCTACATATACCTACTTCACAGGTCCTAGTGTAATGGCATGTAGTGCCTCTCCCATATCTTGTTGTTCCACTGGGCACATAGCAGAAGCCCATGGTGGCTCCCAACCATGACCAAATAGGAAAACCATCATTGAGTTGATGACCCCCTCCTTGTGACTCATGTCTCCACCTCTGTTAATCAGGAGCTCTCACCACCCCATTTGTGCAGACAGACACATATTTCTATATTCATTGCATCTGTGTAAATAAGGGTGATGGCTGCAACAATCACTGCCCTTCCTGATTCCTTCTGTGTGATGAGAGTGCAGCTGTCTGATGCACAGTGTGCTTTGACCATGTACTACCCAACATAACCTGTATAACACAGTGCATGCATCCATTGATGTCTTGGACAATGCACTGTCACTGTGTACATTTCTGGGGTCTATAATGGAGGATTGGAAATGACCTCTTTTCCTGTAATGTTGTACACTGTACACACATAGCCAGGCTTAGCAAAGGCCAACTAGGTGGCCGCTTAGTGCACCACTCTAGCAGGGGAGCTTTTCCAGTATTTATTTGGTGTAGGTAGAACAGGATAGGGGCACCGAGTGGTGTGGGGGTGGTGCCGTAGAGCCCTTTTGCCTAGGGCACCAGTTGACCTAAGGCCACTCCTGTGTACACAACATCATTTGGGGGTGGTGCAGCAATAGGTTGCTGTTCATCACCATTCCTTTCCTTGCTGGGAGATGAAGTACTGCTAGTAGAGAAGGATCCTTCTGCTGCAGGTGCAGTTAGTCCTGATGAGGATGTCTGGGCAACCTGCTTCCTGTAATCTTATGAGGCATGCAACATGTTACAAACAGCTGAAAAGATGGTAGGATCATGCTGTAGTGCACCCCCCCGGATGTTTCTACACAGTGGGACTGGAATTTCAGGGGGCCAGATTCACATTTATTGATGTTCCTGGTTTGGGTAGTGTTATACTGCTTTTCAGTCATACTTTGTGGGTTCTGAACAGGCAATATCAACCAGGGCTATAATGGGTATTCTGCATCACCTACAACACATTAGGGATGTACTGAGGAGTGTAAGAAGACACATAGGTGCTTTAGACATGAGAACTCACTTTGTGGCTTTCAAAATATGGGTTGCATTGGTGTGCCTAGACTTATCTATTAAATGGCCTTCTGGAATGTCCCTATGGAGAAAGCAACCACACAGATGACTTATTTGAAATATGTAGGAATCATGCCCACTGCCAGCGTGCTGCACAAACACATTGGTTATGAGCCCCTGTGTATTGCACACTATCTGGTAGTTGATAGAATGATAACTCTTCCTATTGATAACAAGAGCTAGGTAGACAGGATGGGACCGTTATTGCTGAATGGGTACAATCTATAGCTTGTTGCACTTTAGTGAGACAGATAATATTATAATAAATAGTCGTAGTAGTGAATCTCTCTCTTCCCATAAAGGGAAAATAATTATGCCTATCCACCTGTGGAAGAAATATTGAAGTAATTCTTAGGTATTCAGTAGGCTGATACTTGTGAGATATCTAATGTAACTCCAGTTTGTACGTGAAAGGTTCCTGTAGCTATAATGACAAGAGCTACATATATCTTGGTATCTACTGTGATGCCCTTTTATAATTCTGAGACCTCATAATTGCAAGCCTTGGAATTACACACACACACACACACACACACGCAAACAAACAAGAAAAACTAATGAAGATCAGTGAATATCAACAGTTTTTTTTTTGGGGGGGGCATGCTCCAGCACTGCTGCATATATATATATATATATATATATATATATATATATATATATATATATATATATGTGTGTGTGTGTGTATGTATATATAGATGCGATATTTCCTTTTATACTCACATGAAAGAGGCTGAGGACTATGAACTGCAACCGACTTTTCCATATCCACCTTAGTTATGTCATTGCACACTCATTAGAATGCACTGCTTAATTTGTATGTCATTATGAGCTTATTTGCATATCATTTTTACTGCATTGTGCGCAGGACTACAGCACTTACTTTGCAATTTGAGTATGAATACTCCCAAGTAATATTCAAAAACAAATCACAGTATTCTGATGATTATAATCAGAAAATGTAAAACAAATGTGTTATTTGAAAACTGTCTATGAAAGTCTGGCATACTCCTGGTAAACTGAGAGTGGTCCAGCTACAGATAAAAAAACAATTCCCTAGGTAGTTTATAAAAATAGCTCATAACTTGCAGGATATAATAACTAGCAGTGTATTAATGAAAAAATAGGATGGAAATAGAGACTATTTTACACATAGTGTTCACTGTTCAGTTTATGATAAAGTATGTAAGAAAACTGAGAAAGCTGTTAATGGTATGACGCACGTTGCTAACAAATATTATGTATGTTACAGAGAAGGAGTAACGTATATCACTCATTTTGAATGCAGCCATGGAAATGTTATATTGTACAAGAAAAATGGTAAAAATGTATATAAAACAACATTTAAGGAAAATCACAGGAAATAATTCTGTTAATGAAATCGCAGAACACCATTGACAGCCATATGTTTCAGACAAGAATACTTTTACATTTTTTTGCACTATGTGCACCTACAGTGCTAAGAAGGGTATTATGGAATAGAAACTCAGACAGCTGGAGGCAAGGTTTATTTTAAAATATAAGACACTTTTTCCCAGTGGGTTAAATTCTTCACTTTACTAGAGGGTGCTTATCTAATAACATATATTTATTAGTGCTTGGTTGGATGTAATATTTACAGATTTGTTTATATGTTTGGTACTGTTATGAATACATTTTTCTGGTATCTGTCTATGCTTTGATTATGAATAAAGTTTTTAGCAATATTCTTAATAAAAAGATAGAGGATTGTAGTTAGAGAATTTCTTAAACTGGATATGTATGTTGGGAAAGGATAAATGAACAACTTTATTTCGGGTTCACACCCCCATAGAAAACAAGAATCTAAAGAGCTAGATGCATGCTCATATTAATAAAAGATTAAACTGCAGCCTACTGCATCTTTGTTATTGTTCTATGCATTTTATAAAATACTTTGATCTGAAAGTAATGATAGTGATAGAGATTTTTAAAATGAAACTGAATCCACGTTTGTCCAGGGTCTATATCACTTCCACAAAAAAAACAAGTACTCGAACACCTATTCATCGACCCCAATACAGAGAACAGCTGTTTACATCTATTTCATAGAATTTTCACATTAGCAAATGTTTTACCATGGCAAAGAGCTGTCCAATATACATAAATTGCCCTTTTCCCTACTGTAATGTGATCTCAGAGTTGGTATATTCAA
The DNA here is from genome assembly GCF_019279795.1 of Protopterus annectens. Classification (NCBI taxonomy): domain Eukaryota; kingdom Metazoa; phylum Chordata; order Ceratodontiformes; family Protopteridae; genus Protopterus; species Protopterus annectens. The sequence continues at coordinate 442,321,856 of NC_056730.1, forward strand.
GGTGGGGGGGTCGTGTGGAGCACAGCCTCCCACTTTGGTGGGGTGATATACTGTGGTGTGTGTATTGCTCAGCATGCTGGACAGCTTACTCTGTGCCCTGGGAATAGTTTCACTAGTGTAGTTTCGAAGAAAGGACTGTTTGCTGTATTGGAGTCGAGGAAGTGCTCGAGTACTTGTTTTGTCGTGAAAGAGATATAGACCCTTTTGTCCAGACTATGTAGGAAGAAAAATTACCAAAACAGAAAACAAAGGTGAAGAAACTGAAGCCATGAAGGAAAACTGATTGTAGGATGAATGGAGGGGTAAATACCTGCTGGAAAAAGACTATGGTCAGGGGGCGGTTCAGAGGGTGGGTAAAGAAATGGATGTGCACTGAGGGGAAAAAGTAGGAATGCTATATAATAATGGATTTTGGGAAGAGTGGGGCAGATGTCTAATTGTAGTGAACAATAAGTCATACATATGTCATTGCAAGGTTATCTGAATCAAGCAAAAAACTGCATGGAAGAAAACTGGCACCAGAAAGAATGGAAATAGAGGACTGTTGAGAGTGGGATGAAATTAACTAAAATAATTAAATGAATATTGGAAGTTAATAAAGGAGATAAAGAGTGATTACATTTAGTCTCTTGGGATAGGACTAAGGCAGCAGAAAGAGAAAGTCAGATGGATAATACAGCCTAAGAACAGAAGGAGAAAGATTGCAGAGTGAGAAATTTGGAAAAGTTGTTAGTGTGGATGCAAAGGGGAATGGACTGTATGTCAAGTATTGGGGGTAGTTCAAACCAGTTTAGTAGTCTGAGTGGAGAATACTGATGGGTTTGATATGTTTTGTTAGCTGTGAAATTTGCTATTTTATTATATCATTGTTCTAGTTTCTGCATTATTAAAGCCTGTAGACTTCTGAGGATTGGTGCACCATATAGAGAAAAAATATGATAGGAAGGTGGTAGTTATAGCTCTTTGTGTGAAATTTGTGAGGGCATTTTTGATATATGTAGGATTCCTGTCTTCTAATATTTTTTTTTTATGCAGTTATGAATGTATTGTTCAAATTTGAGGTTCCTCTCTATGGCCACACCTAATAACTTGGCATGTGAGACTATTTCTATTTCATTTTTTCAGGGAGGTGATTTTGAATTTGGATTTGGTTAAGATATGTGCTTTGTGGAAGAAAAGGAGTATTTTTGTTTTATGTGGCATAAGTGAAAGTTGGATGTAACTGACTCTGTACAAATTTTTCTTTTTATGTATAAACCTGTATAAGTTTTTTATGTATAATCTAAACAATGTACTGCAACTCATGTTTCTACTGCATATAATGTATATTTATCTCACTGGCTATGATTGGAGCTTTTCTCCCCGGGCCTCTCCTGAAAATGGACATATATCCAGTACGACTAGCCAGGTCAACAAATGTAAAATAAATAAAATAATTTTTTCTGTTGAATTCAGAGCATCTTGTGTGATTTGTTTGAGGCATATACTGGAAGAGTCATCAGTGTGTTGTATTAATGAGGCCTGTTTGGAAGATGTATGAAGACTGCTGAAGAAAATATTGACCAGGACATGGCCAAGAACTCCTAAAATGGAGAGAGTAAGTAGTGCAATTTTACAGATTGATATCTGTTGGACAAGTAACCTTCAAACCATTGCAGGGTGAGTTGTGACAGGTCAAGAGAGGATATTTGTTGCAGGAGGTTCCTACATGGGATGATATTAAAGGCTTTGGGTAAATCTAGGAATTTTGTGGAGAGAAGTTTATCATTGTCCTTGTCTTTGTTGTTGATTTAAAAGAATGTTAAGAGAACTGTAATTGTGCTATGGGTGGGATGGAAACCATGTTGTGCAGGGGTTAGGAGTTGTTCATTTATAAGGTACTGAAGAAGTTGTTTCTGAATACACATTTCCAAGATTTTTGAGAGCAGAGATACTATAGCTGTAGTTCTAAAGTGGAGAATTCAGTGGCTTGGCCAGTCCTTTGAACCAGAATAATGTGAGACTTTTTTCACAGTGAGGAAATGCAAGATTCTTGGACTGACCTATTTATGAGAATAGAGACTGGATGGGCAGTGGTGTCTGCTGCCATTTTATGGTATTCTGCTGCAAAGTTATCAGGAAAACATGAGCCATGTTTAGGTGTTAGAAGGCATACTACTTGTATAAAATATGTTATTTAGAGACACTGGCATATTTTTAAATTTATTATATTTACCTGAGAATATAATCTCTAGTTATCCCGTTTTAGATATCAAAAAGCTTGTAATCTAAAACAACTACTTTGCTATAAAGAACAACCCAATTTAGGCCAATGACTGGGCCAAAGACATGGTACATTTACTTTCAATAACTATATTTATTGCAAACATAATCTTAAAACAAATATTTTTATCTATCCAGTTACAAGTCAAGTCTTTAAATGTAGTCAATTTGCCGATTATGATTTTGTGAATGTTAGTTATCTTGTAAAGTGCAAGGCTGTATTGCATTGCATACAGGTGAAACAAATCACAAATTTATAGAACTCCTTTGTGGCCATCTATCAGATATCAAAAAAATGTATCAATACTAATTCACTTTATAAACACATTGTAGCAACCGGCTGCACACCTATATTTAAGTTTATGGTATTGGAAATACTTTCTATTTAAAAAAGGGTTGATGATCTACCAAATAGCACACTGTGTGTGCTAAATACCTATGGATTAATTTTTTTGAGAGTAGATAAATATCCAGGCTTGAATGAAACTGTTAGAATTAGTTTTGAGACAAAAGCAATTATTATGACTTTTTTTATGATATTTTATAATATGATTTGTGTTTAATAATTTTTTAGGGAGACTACATTACTTGTTTAAATGCTGCAGTCAAGTACTGTCTTTCAGAACCAATGGTTATTCTTATTCTTATCACATGCTTAGTTAGGTAACATGTTTAAATAATTGCTATTGGCCAGTGAATCGGGTACCAGAAGAAGCATTAATGAATGCTTTTATCAGCTTATTCTTTTAATTCTTTATTAAACTGATTCTACATACTTCCTTCTGACTTTGCATTTTAAATATGGAGACATAGTTTAATATTATGATGTAATTATCTTGACATTTTATTCCTGCTTATGAATTCAGTGCATAACATTGTCTATAATTCTGTATGGCAATAACATGCACTGAAAACTACTGCACATTTACAAAGTACTACTGTCTACCTCTTTATTGCAATGTTTAACTATGTATTAATCAAGCTGGTGTACTTTTCGATCCTCTCAAATTAGCTAGCTTATTGTCTGTTATAGGTTATTACTAGGCATGGAAATCATTAGTGAACTTAGCCATTGAGCTAAGAAACTTGTTCAAGGTCAGATAATTGGTAAATGAAGATTAAGAGAATTGAATCCTGTGCCACATGAAGTAGCTCATTAAAAGCTCATTGCTGCTATGTCCGTTCCTATTGAAAGCAATGGCTTCAGATATTGACATGATAATTATTATTCTGTTGTGGGGTAGAAAGGGAAAAGTGCCTTCTTTTTAGCTTTAGGTATCTGCCTATGAGACAGTCAAGAATGACCCATTTGGATTCTTTGTCTATACTATTAAATAAAAATGCTATGATGGACTATTGAATATTTTTTAGAAATGAATACTACACAACCACTATCATTTTTTGAAATCAATAATACATTAACATCCCCTTCTACCCTACACATATCTGTAGTGCATAGGAATATTTAAAACTTTGAAACAGATAACCTACACACTAGTGGTATATGAACAAACTTAACACAGATTAATAGTGCCCACTCCTATGAACATCCTGTAACTCTTCCCATAGGGCCACTTCTCTCACATCCTTGGAACTTATCAGCATCTCCCATAGGTTTAGTACCTAATATAGATACCTTCCCAAGAACTCCTATGAAGGACTCACTATAAGGTGAATGCCTGACACTACTTTGCCAGGACAATGAGTGATGCTGCAGGCATCACCTGTTCTGATAAGCAGTGCTAGAATTATTGCAGCAATTTGAAGAGGCACAACTTTGATCCTCTCTGCCAATGGGAAGAAAAGGTTACAGAAAGAGAGTCAGAGTTCCAAAGTCAGTATAAGAAACTGGTAATTCCTTATACATAGGTAGGCATTCTTGGACAGCTGCATGCAGGTATTAGGGTTTATAGGCACATTATTTTTTTCTTTTTTATTATTCAAAACCTGGTGAGACTGAAGAAAATAGGCTAATATACTGAAGGAGGTAAGCATGCCTGTCCAGGCATCAGGCTGCAAGTAAGGAATTGGTGTTATAGCTACATATTTCTTAATTCTATTCACCTACTTCACTGCCCATGTTTGCAGTGCTGCAAATTAATTTCACCACAGTTTGCAGCTTTGCCATACTTTATGTGTCATATACCTTACACTTGCCAGTAAAACTGTTCTACTGTTTCTGCTTCCAGCAGTGATTCCCAAGAATGCCATGGACATGCAGGCTACAATGACAGTGGATGTGCTATCACCACCACAGGTGTCATTGCCTGATTTGGATTTTTTTGGCTGGCAGAGTTTAGTGCCATGTTCCCATCTGTTTACCCTGCCATTAATATACAATGCCCTTGTCAGCCTTCCATGCCTTACTCTTACTTTGGCCATTCAGACTTAGACAGTTACACCTGGTATACTTTGGGCATGCCACTGAGAGGCTGTTGGATGAAGCTTTGTGGTGGTTGTCCTAGAAGCTCATATATTATTAATACTAGTGTTTAGGTCGTAAGGCCATTAAAATGCACTGAATCTCTAAGTTTAGGATTTATATCCTATTTAAAGATCATATTTTTCCTTAAGTTGAGACAGAGTATTTGAAATCTGTACAGTAGATGACATTTTTTTCCAAATCTTCAGAATAGATTGTGTAATGTATTTACATCATAATTAGGTTTTGTTTCACTGTACACAACAGTTTATATTTTAATACTATTGAGAAATGGGATTTGAGTGTAGCTTGTAGTGTTTCATGATTAAAAGCTTTGCAGACTAAAATGGCTTTCCCATGAAAGCATCTGCAATGAACACAAAACACATTCATTTTAAAACATTGATCTTCATGACATAGTTCTTGAACTGTTGTTACAGCATGTGTTTGTTAAATCTCCTTTGTACTGATTCCAATTTTTTGAGTTGAGTCCCTGTGTAGATGTATAAAGAATTGTTGTATTCCAGTAATGGTCTCAAATATACACTATAAAGGGGAGTCATATTTCTTTCATCTGATAGCAAAATAGACTTCAACATGAGGTCACATATTTCTTAATGCTGTACTGCTAATAATACTCACACGCTTCTTAAATGACAGCTCAGTAGTTATTGTGATCTCAAGATCTTTGTACTCATGTATTTCAAGAACAGTTCCATTTATTGATATTGGACTTCTTAGTGGATGTTTGCACAAGTACATCACTTGGCATTTACTAAAACACAGCCCAGCATTTTTGGCCAGTCAGTTATATCATGTAAATATTTATTTATTAATTCAGCACACACTGGTATTATTGGACTTTTGTATTTATTTATTATGTTCATATTACCTATGCAACAAATCTAGCCTTGCAATCATCAGTATACTTGTTAATCCAGCATGATTTACTGGTTGGAGCAAAAACTAGATTAAACAAAAATGGGCCCAAAACTGATTCTTGTAGAATCCCCAAGAAAGTAGATAAATAACTGGAATGAATGCCTTGTGTTGTAATACATTAAGTATGTTGAGCAAGCCAGTTTTTGATTCATTTGATCAGATAAGGATTACAATGGTATACTGCTAACGCCTCATTTATTGAGATAATTTGTCAAATACTTTTGCAAGATTTGGCCAAAGAATTTGGCTAAATTAGTTGATTGCTTTGATGTACAACCATATTGACCTATATCAGTGATACATCTATTGTTATCTGGATTGTTTAAAACTGAGTTAAACACCTTTCAAATCATTTGCCAAATAATAATGTAAGACGTATTGGTTTATAGTTTTAAATTTCACGTTTATTACCCTTTTTGAAAATCAGTACAATAGTAGACTTTTTCCAAGAATCTGGAATGTCAAAATCAAAAATATTTTAGAATATTAGAGATTACGATTGCAGGGATGTTTGTTGTGAGGTGTAGAAGATGTATTCTTAGGTGATATTTAAATGAACTTTTAATATGATCTCTTCTTTCCGTGCTATAAGTACTTTTTGGATACATGAAGAAAAGACGAATTCTGGAGCAGTACATCTAGAAAAATACTTGTTGAATACATTTGCAATAAGTTTGGGCTCAGCTAATACCTTCCCATAATAAACTATAGTATCTTCTGAAAGTTTAGTTTGTGTTTCACAATGAATAAATTTACAATATTTTTCTCCTGAGTGTTATTTTCCAGTTTAGTCTCAAACTTAACTTTTTCTTGTCTAATCTTTAATTTAAAATCTTTACAAATCATTTTAACTTTTGATTTATTTTTTATGTGTTGAGCATTTTATATCTTGTTTGCAAACTTGATTCTGCTTCTTTTTATACAGTTTAATTAATTTAGAATTCCACCAGTAAAGAAACTTATTTTAATAGTTATTTGATACATCAATGACTATTTAGTCTAGTGACTTTTGTTAAAATATTTTCTAGCTTGAAGTATCCTGGGTCATTGCTGCTGTTTACTTCATCCAACTTATTAAGCTGTGATAGCATGTCAATAATTTCAACATAGTTAATTAAATCGTATTCAACTCTTTCATTTGCCAGGTAAAATTTATTTCCAAGAAGAAATAGTTCATATTGAATTAAGTTATGATCGAGTTTCCTAAAGGGGCTCCAGTGCTGACATTTTACAGTTGGTAGCAATAATGTCAAGATATTATCATTAAATGAAAAAAATACTAGTGTGGACACCATGTAGAAGAGCATAAAACACTTAAAAAATAAAAAAAAAACAGATACGAGTTTTTCTTTTAAAACCTTCCACAGATCTCAAACAATAAAAGTATAGCACTCATATATAATAGTTCTGGACCAATCAAAATTTACATTTCAGCTGACGTCCTTTTAAAACAGGTTTAAGAGGGACCTGGCCATGTAAACCTGGCAGCTTGTCAGCTTGCAGTTCTGTAATCCACCACAATTCAGCAGTCTCTGTATCATTACAGACATCGCCACTTCTCAGATCAGGAATAATAGTTTGTAAAGCCACAAAAACAAAACTGTGTGATGAAAATTGATTAATATGTTTGGCTAAAGCATTATTATTATTATTTCCTGTTGAAATGTCTCTAATATGCTGAAATATTCTTTCTTTAAATCGTCTGTCAGTCTTCCCAATATAAAAACACAAACATCTGTTGCAGGTAGCAATGTAAAACTAATACTGGTAGTATAATCAGCATATAAGCGCAGAGTGTATCTATTAAAAAAATGGGATGAGCAAAAATATTGTTACTAGTAATATAATGATAGGCTTTGCGTGATTTACATGAAAAGGTACCAGTCCTATGGATTAATTAATATACAGATAAGGATGACAAAGTCTTTGTTTCAAGTTTCTATAGTTCTTATACAAGTATCTTGGTGCTTCACCTATAATCTGCTTAATTTATTTATCCATATTCAGCAACTTCTAGTTGTTCCTGATGATCCTACAAACTTCCTCCACATCACTCGTATAGTTATAGCAACTCTAAACTTATTCTTGTTAGACTTAAACTGGCCTAACATTCATTTTTGTCCCTTGATCTGTGCATTGTGGTGCTTAGAAAAATAGGATAAACCTTTTGTTTATCTCAATTCAATTCTAGTGTCCATCAGATTTTTCACTTTTCTAGTATTGTAGCCTCTTGCTAATAACTGTTCACCAAAATTTTTAGAGGCAAACAAGTAATCATCTTACAAACTATGTAGCCATGATAGTTTAATTGCCTCTTCAAAATATTTTGATGCACATATCCAGGGTGCATACTAGTTCTATGCAACAGTTTGTTTTTCCAACAATTCTTTCTATACAATTGTGTGTTAAATTTATTTTCATCAGCAGAAAAGCGTACAACCAAAAAGTCAATCATCCCATAAGAAGCCTCTGAAATAAATCTTAGAAAGTCAGTTGTTCTTCCCAGTATGACAACACAAGGTTAGCATAACTGTTGGCACAGGGGGTGCCATCGCAACCCCATTTCTTCCCAAAAAATCTGTGTATTATAACTTAATACATTGTTTTCTAAAATGACCTCCAATAACATCTCTTGTAAAAAAGATCTAACATTTTCTATGCCATACCCATTTGGAATTGCAGTAAAAAGGCTTTTTACATCTAGTGTGGTGAGCAAATACCTGGAACTACTTAGATCAGTATTGACATAGTCATACAATGTCTTTAAAAAGTGTTGACTAGCCTTTAAGACTGCTGAGGAATATATTAATACTTTCATCAGTTTTCCTTCAATATACAATGATGCTGGCACAGTGACCCAGCCTCTACCTGACACAATCAGTCTGAGTGGTGGGTTTATCAAATCTTTGTGCACTTTAGGTAAAGCTTTTATTACAGGAACTTTGGAATGTTGCACATGTAAAAAATCAAAAGTCTCTTTCATGATCATTCAAGACATTAACATATCATAGAATATATCATGAACATGAACAGACATTCTATTAACTCTAATTTTGTCTATTAACTCATAAGTATTGGCATCCTACAACATTTGCAACATTCTAGCATCATAATCCAGTAGGCTCACACCACCACCTTTGTCTGCAGGCCTAATAACAATTTGTTTATCACATTCAAGTTCCCTCAAAGCAGACCATTCTTCTTTCGTTAAATTATAAAAAAATTGCCTGTTAGAAGTCTTTAATGTCTGAGCTAGCTCAGTTTCACAGGCCCTTAAAAAAGTTTCTAATGCTGGAGTCAAGACTGGTACATAGGTGCTAGGTTTTCTTAGAGTAACACAGCTGCCTGTGTCATCACTATTGCCATATAACAGTCTTAGCATCACATTCCATGCAAATCATTTTAGATCAACAATAACATCAGATAACTTAGATAGGATAGCTGGAATATAAGTGAGCACCTTATTTAAAACTGAAACATTCTTTGTTTAAATCCACCTGAGACAAGTTTATAATCAGAATTCTCATCATTAGAAGAGGCCAAGGTATCTGATATTAAGTGGAAAACATAGGTTCATAGGTAGGTACTAGGCTATTGGCCCTAGGGCCTACGTAAGCCTAGCCAAAAAGGTACCCTGGCTTTCGCCACCCAAGAAAATTATTTTCCTGTGCCCCTGTCGAGCAGAGCTACAGAATTGATCCCCGGGGTGAATTTCCTATTTCCCATCCAGTCATCAAGATTTTTCTTGAAGAGTGCTAATGAGGAGCTTTGTTTGATACAGATATGTAGTTTGTTCCAGAGTATGGGAAGTCTCTGGTTCAGGAATCTATCCCTCCAGCATGTTCTGTTTATTGTGGTTACAAGGTTTAGGTCCCTAGAGCGTGTAGCTCAGAGGGATTGGGATTTCTTTAAGTGGAGCATGTACATAGCTTTGTATGTTAGGCAGAGATCGCCTCTGAGTAGGCGATATGTGACAGAGGAAAGCTGGAGTTTTTTGAGACAGTCTATGTAAGGTATCTGTTTGAGGCCAGTTATCCTCTTTGTGAGGTATTTCTGCAGCCTTTCCAGTTGTAGATGTCTTGTAAGGTACATACCAAAAGGGGCGTTGTACTCTATAATGGGTCTAATAGGTGACAAGAAGAGGGGAACAATGACCTCTTTTTTCCTGGATGAGAAACCTTTTGTGATGAGGTGTGCCACGTAGAAGGATTTTCTGACTACTGTGGTGATGTGATTATCAAAGAAGAGACTACTGTCCACCTGTGTCTCAAGGTCTCTTATCACACTTTTGGTGTTAAGTAGACTCCCGCCTATGTAATAGTTCATGGGTACAGAGTTTTTACCAAAAAAGATGACAATGCACTTTTTTGCACTGAGCTTGAGGCCATGGCATTGACACCAGGCATCCGTCTCAGTGAAGCCCTTTTGTAGGATGTCCACATCATTAGGAGTTTCAATTATGGCTCCTAGTCTGCAGTCATCTGCGAACTTCATTAGCCAAAGACCTTCTGTGTTAGCCTGTACTTCAGAGAAGTAGATACCAAGCAGAAGAGGACCCAAGACTGAACCCTGTGGTACTCCACTTGTCACTGGTCTGAATTTGAATTTGGAGTCTGCTACTTTCACAGTGTGGGTTCTGTCAGTGAGCTAGTTGGCAACCCATCTTGTGACATAGGGATTTATACCTAGTTTAGTGAGTTTATCTATAATTCCAGAGTAGGGGATGGTGTTGAAAGCCTTGGCGAGATCTAGATAGGCTGTGTGAACCACCTTATCCTCATCTACGGCTTTGGTGACTGCTTCAAAGAGGTCTATCAGGTTTAGGAGACATGATCTGCCTTCTACAAACCCGAACTGGGTGGGGTCCAGAGTTTGGAGATTACCAGTGTCTTTGTTTATAAGTTCCATGATGATATGTTCCTTGGCCTTGCAGACCAGGCTTGTCAGGCTAATGGGGCAGTAGTTCCCAGGGTCCATGTTGGATCCCTCTTTATGGAGTGGGATAACTGTTGCTGTGTGACATTCAGTGGGCACAAAGCAACAGGTGAGGCTATGATTGAACATGGTACTTAAGTGGGGTGCCAGTTCATTCTGTAGTTCATGTAGAATGCAGCCTGGGATGTTGTCAGGTCCCATGGATACTGTGTTCTTGGCTTTGGATTGTGTTTTTTTACCTCTTCCGGTACAGAGATGGGCCCTTTAGGGGGTGAGATTCGGGTAAAGTTAGCACTGAACCTATCTGCCACGATGTTGGCAATGTCAGTTGGTTCTGTATATTTAGTGCCATTGTGCTGTAACTCAGAGTAGATCTGATTGTTGCCATTGAGATTCTTGACATAGCTATAGAATGCTTTGTGGTTGCCTTTAGAAACAGTAGCGATTTTGTTTTCCTAACTAGCTTTGGTGGATTTTATGAGGGATCTCAGTTTCTTACTGAGGCTGACAAAGGAGTTCCTCAAATCATGGGATTTTACTCTTTTTTTGCAGCAGTTTATTTCTTCTGTTGTACAGTTTGTTTATGGCAGGGGGGGGGGGCACCAGATTGGCTTCCTTTTTTTGGAGTATAGCATCTTGGTTCTGTTAGGGATAACACGATCCATGCACTCATGTAAGTGGTTATAAAGTGCATTTGTGTAGGATTCAGCAGTCGTACCTCTATTGTCCGTCTGGATGGGTGTCTTGAAGTTTGCCACTTCTGCCTAAAGAAGCATGAAGTTGGCTTTGGAGAAAGTTTTTACGGTGGTTTCCATTATGGGGGGTGGGGGCGGGATGTGGATGTCTAGGGTAGTTAGCTTGTGGAACACCTGCCTTCTCTTGCGACCTCTGCTCAGAGATTGTACAGCCTTGATTGGTTGAGAAGCATTCACTGGGAATGGAAACCCTATAAAAAAGATAAAATAGATGAATCATTTTTCTTAACCTTTAGCCGTGCACCTAAATCTCTCATTTCAACAATTTCCTCATTAACCATGGATAAATTAGATAATGACAGATCATTGACAATGCAATTGTTGGCTGAATTCACTGCAGTTGCTAAAGATGGTTTTGGAGCAGAATTCTCTGTCTTCTGCACATCTGTGCCAATATCATTTGAACTCGACATATTTATAGAGAAATGACTGTGACCTGGTGGCTGATTAGAGTCAGAATTCTTAGTTGTTGTGACAGCCTGTTGACAGCGTTGTTCCATGATTTTTATTAAAGCGTTTTATACTTTTCTACATGGTATTTTTCTTTCATTTTATTAGTTGCTGTCTACGTTGTTGGCCTTCAGTTACCGTTTGTGGCTTTTTAGTTTGATGTCAAGATATTATATTTCCTTGTCGGTTCCCTAATTGATTGTGAGACACCATGAATTAAAATTCTGTCTAAAAATTATTGTTCAGTATTTATATATTATGTATAGTAATTCCTGTTTATTTTTGAATAGTTCAAGTGATACATTAAGGCCAGTTGTTTGTGGGCTAAAGCTTCTTCAGATTTAGACTGCAGTCAAGAAGCATAACTGAATCCATTCAAGGTTTCCTTTACATTAATACCAGTCTTACACATTTCTGATAGCAAAGACCTTTTAAGATCAACCGCTAACAGACCCTGAATGCAGTCATTTTTTTAACAATGCTAAACCTCCTCCTCCATGTCTACTGCATCAAACGGATTCATGTTTAGTGTGCCCAGGAAACACAAGGTTAGAACCTCCTCCTCCTCCATGTCTACTGCATCAAACTAATTCATGTTTAGTGTGCCCAGGAGACACAAGGCTAGAACCTCCTCCTCCATGTCTACTGCATCAAACTGATTCATGTTTAGTGAACCCAGGAAACACAAGGTTAGAACCTCCTCCTCCATGTCTACTGCATCAAACTAATTCATGTTTAGTGTGCCCGGGAAACACAAGGTTAGTAACATCTCATGTTTCCACAATACCCACGATATTAAAGATATAAGCTCTTATTGAGCTATGAAACTCTCCGTATTTGTTCCCTAGACTTTGAGCTCTACAAAATAGACTCATGGTGTGATAAGATCTTCTAAATCTTGAGGTATTATCTTCTGCTGACCTGTTAATATCTAAAAAAAAATTATTAATTCTTTGACTTTGCTGCTAAAGTAAGTTGCTCCACAATGACTTAGGTGAAAGGCGTCATTTGAGAACATTCATTAGCCCCAAAGAAACTCTCCAATATGTGATCAAATGTAGGAAGTGTGTAGCACAATGCTGTCTTAGCCAGCAGTTAGAGGCCTTAGTAAATATATAATCATTTTACCTTTATGAAGGAATTATTTTATTAAACGCAACCTCAACTTTGACTCCAACATTTCCAATATTTCTAGTTCAAGATTTTTCATATGATTACGTGTAGTATATTTAAGATCATTTGTTCCACAATGAATGACAAAATATTTATAGATGTGACCAAGTTTCCGAAGTCTGGTCAGCAGTGCTGGACTCTCAGTTAGTTTGAGACTAGGTAATGATGAAAGAGTCACACTGAATTTATCAATGTCATTTAACTTTCTACAAGATGGCTTAAACACAGAGTCTGCTAACACTATTGCCTCATCAGTTTCCCTTTTGTCCATATCATTTTCCACTGTGACACCCTAGTTTACAAAACTGACTGTGGTGTCTGGCAGCTCATGTTCATTATTTCAGCTGACCTCCTCATTTGTGCCAATTACGCAGCTGTCTGTTTTGACAGTTATATCTTTGTCATTTTCTTTTATATTAACTGTACAGTTGCCTATTTCAGAAGTTATTACATTATCACTGCTATGGGCCCCAAACTCTTTATTATTTATTATTATTATTTATTTATTTATTCCAGTTTGATGACCGGGGAGGTCCACTGGGCTCAGGGAGCCCATTTTTAGTGGTGGCCTGGGGAGAAAAGCTCCAACAATACATAGTTACATGAATAATTACTAAGAAACTTTGCATTACTGACAAATAAACAGGTAGCATTCATAAAGAAATCAACAATTACAATTTTGTTTAGGTGTAAAAGACAGGCAAATGGCCTTGAGGCTAGATTTTATAGTATAGTTACTTATACATAATACAAATGAGCAAGGTTAGCTAGGTGAGAGGTTAACCAGGAGTAAAAGTGGAGGAGACCTTGAGAGGTATAGGGTGAAGAGTACAGTTGCATTTCCTGTTTGAGTAAAGGTGAGAATGAAGAAGAGTTTTAAAGTTTTCAAGGTTATCGCAGGTCCTCAGAGCGGAGGGAAGAGCATTCCATTTTTTGGCTAAGGTGAAGGAAAGCAGAAGTTGACCAGCTGGGCGCTTGGGTTTGTGGATGGTGATTAGGTTTTGGTGGGTAGATCTAAGTGTTCTATGGGGAGTATATTGGAAAGTGCAGGGCACTTGGTAGGTTGAAATAGTAGTCTATAGGCAGTCGTGATTTGGAGAAAGTCAAGTTGGTTATGGAGTTCAAGCCAGTTTAATGAGTGAAGGGAGGAACAGTGATGAGAGGAAGATTTGGCTTTGGTAGCAAATCTGGAGATTTTATTGTAACATATTTCTAGTTTGGAGGATAGTGAGGAGGATAAATTAGTAAGCAGAGGGGTGCCATACAGTAGAGAGGGAAGGAGATAAGTAGTGGTGAGAGTTAGTCTGGTAGCAGGAGAGAGGAAGTGGTTGTTTCTATAAAGTAGGCTGAGTTTTATGTGGGTTTTCTTTATGTTTAGCTGGACATGAGTATTAAATTTTAGGTGTTCATCAATGGTTACACCAAGAAGTTTGGCAGAGGGAATGACCTGTAAAATTGAGTTGTTATGGCTGGTTATTTGGAATGAGTTTTTATCAATAGGGGAGGACTTAGAAGGAGAGAATAGAAGGATTTTAGTTTTGTTAGCATTTAATGAGAGGTGATTTTGGAGCATCCAATTTTCTGTAGTTGAGAAGGCTGTTTGTGTCAGTAGTTGGAGATCTGTTAAGTTGGAAGCGCAGCAGATCAAAGTAGAATTATCAGCATATTGAACAATTTTAGTATTGGGTATGGCCTTGTGAAAGTCATTAATAAAGATGTTGAATAAAAATGGGCCAAGTATGGATCCTTGGGGTACTCCAGTGGGGTTTAGGATGGAAGGTGGAGGTGCCCTGGCCCCATTTGACAGCCTGGGACCTGTCGGAAAGATAACTGGAGAACCAGGAGAGAGTTTTATGGGAGAGATTGAGATTAGACAGATGATTAAGAAGGTGGGTGTGGGAGACGGTATCAAAAGCTTTAGATAAGTTCAGCAGAACTGAGGATACTAAATTACCAGAGTCATGGGCTAAATTGACAGAATGTAAGAAGTAGAGAAGGGCGGTGTTGGTACTGTGTCCTGGGCAGAAGCCGTGTTGGGTAGGAGAGAGTAGCTGGTGTTTGGTAAGGAATGGCAAGAGCTGAAGGTGGATGCATTTTTCAAGGAGTTTAGAGAGAGGGGAAAGGATGGCTATGGGGCAGAAATTAGATACATTACAGTTTTTGCCACCCTTGTGAAGTGGAAGCATATATGCAGAGCGTCATAGTTTGGGTACATAGGATTCAAGTAGGGATCTATTGATCAGGGTGCTAATAGGGAGAGCAATACCATCGGAGGCTATTTTTAAGAAGGAGGAGAGAATGTTGTCAGGGGCATTGGAGCAAGGCTTTAGTTTAGAGAGTAGTTTATTTATTTGGTAGGTGGAGATGGGTTTCAGTTCGAAAGTAGGGGGGGAGAGGAGGGAGAGGATGTTTGGTTGGTGTGGGGTTGAGGGTTGTTGTTGGTAAAGGTCTTGGTTAGCTCAGCAATAGAACTGGTGAAGAAGGTGTTGAATAGTGAGGCAATTTCAAGGTCAGATTTGCTGGTGTCTTTAGTACCTGGCCTAAGGAGAGAGTTGATAGAGTTCCAAAATTGTTTGGGGTTTTTTGCATGATTTGTTTGCATTTTGATGTAGTAGGAGTTTTTATCTTTGATAACTTGTTTTTTGGCAAGGTTTCCTAGCTGTTTGTATTTAAGTAAGATGTCTGGTTGTTTAGTTTGGAGGTATGTTTTCCAGGTTTTATCTCTTTGTAGCATAATCTTTTTGCTGTCTTTGGTAAGCCAAGGGTGGTCTTAGTTTTTACTCTTTATGTTATTACTGGAGCTAGGGAGTTAAGGACATTTAAGAAAGTTGAATTGAAAAAGTCAGTGGCTGAGTCTAATGGAAGAGTTTTCAGGGGTTCCAATTGGTATTCCTGAATGAATCAGAGAAAGTAGTAGGGTTAAAGTTAGAGAGGTTCCGAGCGTGGATAATCTGGTGGGAGTGTGGGAGGGTGAGGGAAGCTCGATGGGTGAAGGCAGGGAGGTGGTCTCCTAATGGGTCTGGTTATGACACCAGACTGTATGACTTTATTGAGATGAGATACTAGGATCCAGTCTAGTATGGAACCTGGGGGGTTGGTTTTGTTGGGTCTAGTGATGATGTTAGTAAGTTGAGTGTAGTTAAATAGATTGAATGACATGGTGGGGTTAGGGTTGTTGATTTTGTTTCAGTCTATATTTACATCACCCAATATGTAGGTTCCCAGTTTAATATTTGAGGAGGCCCAGGAAAGGATGTCTTCCAGGGTGTTGGTGTTGTTACCTGGAGGAATATAGAGGGGAAATGAAGCAGATGCTTTTATTATTGTTAATTTTTAGAAGGCCTGCTACAAGTTCAGCATTATTGAAAGAAGGGATGGGATTAGGATATGGAGTAAAGGACAGCTGGTTGGAGTAGATTATTGTGGCACCGCCACATCGAGTACTTAGGCAGTCAGACTGAAGTGATTGAAATCCAGGGGGAAGGAATTTAGAGTCACTTATGTGAGGCTTTATCCAGGTTTCAGAGATGGCTACAATGTCAGCTGAGTTGTGAGTGAGCCAGGCATGAAAGTGGGTTGTTTTATTTTTTAGGCTTTGGGCGTTGATGGTGAGGAATTTGAGGTATTTATTGGTGGAATTATTGTGGGAGCTAGTGTGGTCAGTAGAAGAGAAGTTTGGTCCTGGATTAGGGTGAATGTCACCAGCTAAGCAGAGGTAAGTGAGATAAGGAATAAGTTGTTTTGGTTTGTACTTAGTTAGAAGTGTCTGGTAATGAAAAGGTCTGGGTTTGTAGTATTTAATAGTGATTGGGAGAAGTTTTACTTTGAAGTGGAGGGAAGGGTGGGAGGGAACTACAGAGGCTGAGATGTTGTGGAAGTGTGTTGTGTGGGGGAGGTGGGGAGGCAGATGTGGAGGGTGTAGATGGAAGTGAGTATAGGAGGTGGCATGGTATAGAGGAAGTAGAAGAAGGATAAGGATGGATGTGGAAATAAAGGTTTTAGGAGTAGG
Source organism: Protopterus annectens (assembly GCF_019279795.1). Classification (NCBI taxonomy): domain Eukaryota; kingdom Metazoa; phylum Chordata; order Ceratodontiformes; family Protopteridae; genus Protopterus; species Protopterus annectens. Next base: position 442,338,804 of record NC_056730.1, read on the forward strand.
AGAATGCATGATAGGTGGGGCCTGTTGGGTGTAATACAGAAGAGGTTAAGAGACTTAGGAGGGAAGGGGTGTGGTAGCAGGTGGGGTGGAGGGAAAGGGTTGAAGACTGGTCGGTGGAGAGAGGGAGGGATGTTAGGAGGAGAATAAATGTAGGAGCACTGGGGATGGGTGAGATTTGGAGGTAGGGGAGTGGAGTGAGCCCACAGGGTGAACGGAGCAGGTCAGAAACAAGGAAATGGAAGAGCAAATCAGCGAGGAACAATCAGAGAGGTGAGTAGTAAGCACAGGAGCAGCAAGGTTCAGGAGTAAGGTGCAGTTCTGCTAAGAGAGATTGAGGGGGAGAAGGGAGGCTACAGAAGGTAGTGCAGGGCAATAGAGCAAGTAGGACAGACAAATATCCAGTAGCTTGATTTACTTTACAATAAAGTATTTAAAAGTAGGTTAATGCTGCTATCTAGTGGACAGATCAGTTAACAGCAGAGGAAGGCTAGGCACCTAAGAGGGGTAAGTGACTGGAGAGAGCAGCTTGAGTGGGCTCTGCGGTAGGCTGCTAGCATGCACACATAGTATTACAATATTGCTATTGGATGTGCAGACAAATTTCTAAAAAGGTACATACACTTTGGTTCTTTTGAGTGTTAGTACAGGTTCTGCTCAGGGGACCAGTACAGCACTGGGAAAGTAATTGTTTGCTTTAAATGGATGTCAACAGTTAGGAAGTTCAGGAAATCTCAAGGCAGGATGCACCAGGAAATGATATACACGTGGCAGGACAAACTACGAGAGGAGCCAGCAGCCTCCTACTACCTAGGACAGGAGGGGACTAGATATTTGGAAAAAGTTGTCCACCTAAGGTTCTTCTTTTTATTTTTTTCTGATGTAATTTATTTACTTCTGTATCTTTATTCAAACTATTTTCATGTCTTTTGTTTCCCTAGGTACATTTAAGGTACACTAGTAACCACTGGATACAATATAGATGGGTATTGTGCAATGGTTGGGGATCTAAGATAAGACGTATGGGTAATCAGGACAAGGTTATCCTCTATGCTATGTTTGGGTACAGTTGTGTCAGTTTAACAGTAATGTTTTTTTTCTCATAGTGTAGCATTGATGCCAGACGGTCATTGTCAGACTTGTTGTCTTTTTTCTGCAATGTTATAGGGGAAGACGTTTGTTGTTGGAACTCAACATCAAGTTCCATGGCATCATCAGAGGAACCTTGGTTAACCATATCCACTGTGACTTCTAGTTCCAAAGGCATATCACAGTTAGACTATTATTCTTCTTTTTGTATGAAGAAGAATTGCCCTTATGTTTCCTTTTACCTACTATCTTAATGGAGTTTGGTAAAGGTTACCACAAAGTGTACACTATTGTCTCCTAGACACTATTCAATTCATGGGACATGGACTGTGTTAGGTTTCATAAATAGGCAAATTGTGTCTGGGGCTGGCTATAACCTGTAGCTTTTTATTTTCAAGTAAATTGGTGAGGATTACTGAAATTAATAATGGCAAACTTTTGAATTACAGACTTCATACTTGTCAGAAGAAAGGATGCCAATATAAAACCTGTTATTCCATTGTGTGTGTGAGAGAGAGAGCTGTGCATTAAGGGCAAAGGAACATGATAAAACCTGTTGAAGTTGTGGAAAATGGAACATAGTACCTGAAAGCTCTAAGTTGAAATACATTTATAGTGATTCTTTTTGCACTTTTTCTGCAGATATCCAAAAAGATGTGTGGTCAGTGTTGGCAGTGCACATTGTCTGCAGTATCATACACTTGCATACACTTTTTTAATCAGTTTTATGGACATCAGCATGAGGGGTGATGTGCTCTGTAGTTGAAGTGACATAGATTTCGGTGAGTCTTTTATTTCTGCATTAAAGTTGCAAGTGAAATAGATTACTGTGGCTCTTATTTCACCATTAGTGGCAATTGCCAGTGGCTGTATGTATGCGGTAGGGGGCAGGATGTGCATAAAAGCAAAGGACAATTACATGAGTTATACAAAGCAGTCACTGACATAACTAGTTTGGGGGAGAGGGAATGCAGACAATAACTACTTGGCTTCCATTTACCACAACTGGTGTGATCCCAAAAAGGAGCCACTTTTGAGATTTTAAGTATTTTTCTTCAGATTATTTGTTAAGATTTCTGCATTGCCGCCTACTTTTTGGCGTTTTCCAGCTTGCTACACTTGATATCTGTATTAGGAACTGTATTTAGAACACATCTAGAGCCTGTTTACTGTATTTTCTGTGTTGCACTTATTTTAAAATCATTTTTTTCTTAAAACTTGCATTTTACCTGTCTCTGGCCTAGCACTCAAGTGTGGGGTCGTTTATTGCACTGTTCTAACTTGTTGCTACTTGTGTATCTCTGCTATCTTTAAACAAAACAAAAAAAAAAAAATCTTGCTTTTTTCCCACTTTCTGAAATTTAAAAAAAAGTTCAGTTACTGATTTGCTGTTCTGAACTGTTTGTAAGTTTCTTGGAGGCCATTGCTTGCTTGGGCTAAAGGGAAGTCTCTGTGTTCATCAGTGGCAGTGGTAAACACTGAACAGCCTGCCTGCCCCCGTGGGAGTGGTTACTGCCTAGAAACTGTAGTTTTATTGGCCATTTTGGGTCAATTCCAAACTCCTTGATCCCCCTCTCTTAAAACCCTCTTTTGCGCGTTTTTGCGCATAGCGTAGCATCGGGCAGCGCCGCTTAATCAGGTTTAAACTATTCCCGGCTCCACAAAGTCTGCTCTTCACTTTTTCCCTTAGAACTGTTCCAAATCTCAAAGTAAGCACTCTATTTTCCTTCTAAAACCCAGCAGTAGCTAGGATAAGTGTCTTATAAGTAAGCACTAATAAACTAAAACACTACACCCTCTTATACTTCCTTTAAGTTCTTGGCTCCCTATTGGTCCTTTTTGATCAAGTCAAAAAGTAATTCCTTATACTATTCTGGCATGTCCAAAAGTCAGTTTCAGGTTTACTCTCCAGTCCAGCTGGTGAATATGGGAATCTTGAGGCAATGTTACAACTGCCTTATGTACACAGACCACCCTCTCCTCTTCCCAACAAGCTCAAATATATGTGAGAGATGCAACTATATAGCCAAACTGGAGGCTGAGCTCTCTCAACATAGTACTGGCATGGTCAGTCTGGAGGAGAAGGTAATCACACACACCACAAATCCAGTCTCACATAGACCTATCCCAACAGCAAACCAAACACATAAACACACAAAAACATACTCGGAGGCTCTAAATAAAAATCTGCCCAAGCAACAGAGACCTCCAATGCAGACATCCAAGCAACTGCTACCCCACAACAATACCCAAGTATCACATAGTTCACAAAGTCAGTGTGCCACACAGTCACAGCCCTTAAGGCTAAACAACACACCTAATACACTTGTAATAGGTGACTCTATTGTCAGACACACTGACGTCCCTCTCACCAGGCTGAACAAGGAGAAGGTCACTGTAAGCTGCCTGTTGGGTGCCAGGATCTGCCACATAACACAAGCACTCAGGTCATTCCAAAGCAAGTACAAATATGACTCCGTCATTGTCCATGCTGGTGTGAATGACCTGAGACGTACCTCCCTGGATTACATGAAAAGAGACATAGAGGAGCTCTCTGATCATGTGGCCCAGGGCGGTATGACCCTGACCTTGAGTAGCATCTTACCCTCACCAAGAATGATACCACAGTATAAAGACAAAATGATCAATTTCAACAACTGGCTAAAGTATTGGTGTCACTCAAAGGGATCCAGTGTCTGTCAGCCTGGGATGACATGCTTGACAAGCCACGTTGCTTCGCTAGGGACGGCTTGCACCTGTCACCCCTGGGTTTTTGAATACTGGCCAAGGCTCTTGCCACCCCCATAGTGCCTTTTTTAGGCAAGGCTCAAAAGACAAACCCACCTCCTTAGACAACACAAGGAAAAAGAAACTAAGGGTAATGCTGCTCAACGCCAGAAGTCTAAACCTCAAGATGCATGCACTCGAGGCTCTCCTCAGTATGGAGAATATCAATATCTGTGCAGTAACAGAAACCTAGTTCAAGGCTCCCAAGAGCACCCCAGCACTACCAGGCTATACCTCATACCATGCTTTTCGGCCCCAAAACTCAGACCGAACCACAAGCGGAGGGGGAGTATCCATATTCATCAAAGATACCATACCTCCAGGCTAGTGGCACTGCACGAAGCATCTGAGACCATCCATGTGCAACTAACAGTGGGCAGAACTGCCTTCCAGTTTGTAGCCTGCTACAGACCACCCTCCCAAACTCAGGAACCCCACTCGACTTTCCTGAAGACACTGGAGAATATGAAGGTCTCTCCAAACACCATTATATTGGGTGACTTTAACTACCCAAACATAGACTGGGAGCACTACTCAAGCCCCAACACCTTAGCCCAATGGTTCCTAGAATTTATAAACTCAAATGCTATGGAACAACTGGTCACCACTCCCACAAGAGGGGGAAACATATTGGACCTGATCATCACCAACATGGGGACTCTATGTTCCATACCAGAGGTATACCCCTCATTGGTAAGATCTGACCATAAATTAATCACTATGGACATCCATATCCCATCCCCACCCCCAGCAAAGGAAACCACGGTCAAAAAATTCTCAAAAGCAAACTTCCCACTTCTCAAAACCGAGGTGGAATCCCTCAAAGCCCCAGGGACAGTGGAAAATACTGCCCACACCGCAGAATCCTTTACAAACACATTCTATGGATACCTACAGGAATGCATGGATCATGGTATCCCAAATAAAACCAAGACACACTCCTCCAAAGGCAGGAGACCTGTCTGGTGGACCCCAGCCATAAATAAGCTGTACAACAGAAGGAGGAAGCTACTACATGATAGAGCAAAATCCCTGAAAGGGAAGGCAACTCTGATCAGTACTAGCAAGAAACTACGATCCCTCATAAAAACATCTAAGGCTAGCTTCGAAAGAAAAATTGCACAAGACGCTAAAGATAATCACAAGGCTTTCTTTAGTTATGTCAGAAACATGGGTGGAATCTCCCAGATATGCTCTGAGTTAGTGCAAAATGACAAAAAATACACTGACCGACAGACATTGCCAACATCCTGGCAGACAGGTTCAGTGCAAACTTCTCCCCCCCCCCAAATGAGCAAATGACTATCCCAACAGAGTGTAGCCTCCCTGACATCACAGATGCACAGGTGAGAGCTGCCCTCTCCAAAGCAAAAAACACAGCATCAATGGGACCGGACGATGTCCTAGGCTGTGTTTTACATGAGCTCCAAGAAGAACTGAACCCTCACTTAAAGTCACTGTTCAGTCTCAGCCTTACAACAGGATATGTAACCAAAGAATGGCATACTGCAACAGTGGTCCCACTCCATAAAGGTGGTGCCACAATGGACCCCGGAAACTATCGCCCTATAAGCCTAACTAGCCTGGTCTGCAAAGCTATGGAGCGTATCATCATGGAACTCATAAACAAAGACATTGGGAACCTCCAAACACTGGATCCTACCTAATTTGTCTTTCTTAAGGGCAGATCTTGCCTCTTGAACCTGGTCAATTTCTTTGAAACAGTCACCAAGGCCATAGATGAAGGGAAGGTAGTCCACACAGCCTACCTTGACCTTGCAAAAGCCTTCGACACAATACCCCACTCGGGCATCATAAATAAGCTCACCAGCTTAAATATCAACCCCTATGTCACAAGATGGGTTGCAAACTGGCTTAAGGATAGAATCCACATGGTCAGAATTGCAGGTGCCATGTCAGACTCTAAACCAGTTACAAGTGGTGTCCCACAAGGCTCAGTCCTGGGACCTCTCTTGTTCGGTATATATTTCTCTGAGGTACAGGCTAACACAGGAGGACTATGGCTGACAAAGTTTGCAGATGACTGCAAACTGAGGGCCATAATCGACTCGCCGGCTGACACAAGCATCCTCCAAAAAGGTCTCACAGAGACGGATAACTGGTGCCAGAGCCATGGCCTAAAGCTAAATGTCAAAAAGTGCATAGTCATCCCCTTTGGGAAAAACAAAGTGCCCACAAATTACCACATAGGTGGTAATCCATTAAGTACGGAAGAAGTAATTAGGGATTTGGGGACCCAAGTAGATTGCAATCTCTCCTTTGACAATCACATTGCCAAAGTGGTCAGAAATACATTCTGTATAGCCCACTTTATCATGAAGGGGTTCACATCTAGATCAAGAGAGGTCATTGTGCCCCTCTACTCATCACTCATCAGGCCCATAATTGAATACAATGCCCCATTTGGGATGTACCTTACCCGACACCTGCTACAACTAGAAAGACCCCAAAAGTACCTCATCAAGAGGATCAAGGGACTCAAACAGATGCCCTATGCAGTTAGGCTAAAGAAACTCCAGCTCTACTCAGTTGCTTACCGCCTACTCAGAGGCAATCTGTGCCTGACGTATAAAGCCATGTCCAACCCAGAATTAATGGACATCCTCCACCTCAAGAAATCCAAATCCATGAGAACTACACGCTCCAGTGACTTAAACCTCAGCACAGAAATAAACAGAACATGCTGGAGGGACAGATTCATATCCCAGAGGTTCCCCTCACTCTGGAACAAAATCCCAATCCATGTCAGACAGAGCCCCTCAATGACCCTCTTCAAGAAGAATCTTGACGTTTGGATGGGAGATCGTAAATTTACCCCTGGGATCTCTTCTGTGTCACTGCTAGACAGAGGCATGGTAAACTAACCTTAAATGGGCTATCTTCTGTGACCTACTATACAGAGGCACAGTCAACTAATCTAAGAAGGGTGACGAAAGCCAAACACACTCTGGCTAGGCTTGTAAATGCTCTAGGGCAGATAGCCTAGTATCAGCCTATGAACCTATGAACTTATATTAGTTGGTGGTGTTCGAGGTTGCATTCCATCAAATACCCTGGGAAGACTTGACAGAATCCTATGAGAGATTTGGGAGTTGGTTAGAAAGATAACATATGGAAAGGAGTTATGCTCTATTATTACACGCAGCCAACTCCAGGAGTATGTTTTACTTATTCAAGAGCAAGGGGCTAAAATAAATTGCTGTCCTATATATATATATATATATATATATATATATATATATATATATATATATATATATATATATATATACATATTTTACTTTTCAAGCAGACATCAAAGATGAACAGAGAATATGGATGACTTTATCTTGAAGGGTATGAGAAGGCATGCTGCAATTGAAAACATGTGGTCACTACATGAAAACTATCAAATAAAAATATGTCTTGTCAGTGTATGAGTCTAATAACAACAGCAGGTTGAAATATGGTACTGCACCTTTTATGCTTTGTGTTTTCTTGTCAGTGAAAGACTAGCAGTATATAGAAGGTGGGCATAATTTATGGGGGACATGTGATTTATGAAAGCAACTGGTAGTTACAGGATCACTTCTGACTGACCACTGATTTTTTTTGGAGGGAGGGGTTGTAGCTATTAAAAAAGGAACAATGACATTACATTCCTTCAAATTCAGAGATACAGCCACTTCTCAGCAGGGGCACATTCAGTTGGGATGTTATATATGTGTTTTGTACCAAAGTACCTTGTTAGAAGTCCATGTTTTTTATTGTGAATTGTATTCAGAGAACTGAAACTTGGCCTCTTAAACACAGCTACCAAATTCTGCATTTCAGTTTTTTTTTTTGTTTGTTTTTTTTTTTTACCACAGACTGGCAATATGATTGGTTTGCCACAGACCAGCAATATGCTTGGTTTCCATCTGAGTGCTTAGGGAAGGTGATTTATGAAAACAAACTGTAAGTACAGGATCACTTCTAATCAATTACTGACAATGGTTGCTGAGTGACAGGATTTGCTATATGGCCATTATATTTATGTGATTCCTTCACAGTCAAAGGTAGTGTACCCTTTCAGAAGTTGGGCATTCCATTAAAACAGTGTGTGTTTTGTATCAAATACTGTTTTAGAAGTGCTTGATTTTTTAATGTGAACTGTCTTTAGGGAAGTGAAATATAGACTCATGTATATAGAGCTACCAAAGCCAGCATTTCAGACTGCTTGTGTTCTTGTAGTCCAGCACTATGCATGGTTTTCATCTAGTGAGAATCTGACTTCTGCATAAGAGGTTGGACACAGGTGATATATGAAAGCAAATAGCATTTCAGAATCACTTCTAACAGATTATTGATATGATTTGTTGGGGGAACAAGATCTGCCAAAGAGTTATATGCCCATTAAATTTATATTATTTCTTCAGTGTCAGAGGTTGTGTATCCTCTCAAAAAAGTAGCACAATCCACTGGGGCAGCATGTGTATTCTTTTGTACCAAAGTGCCTATTTACAAGTCCCATTTTTTTACTGTGATCTGTCCTCAAGGATCTGGCATATGACATTTTATATACAGCTAGTAAAGCCAGAGTTTTAGAGAGCTTTTGTTGTCACAGTATGGCACTATGCTTTATTTCCACCTGAAGGCTATTTGTCATCTGTAGAAAAAAGTGAGTAAAACTAATGTGCAGAATGTATGTCTACTACGTTCACAGTAGCTCAGAAATGAAAATACTATATATTTGTAGAAACAAAATGTTTTAGTTGCAACGTGATGTGGCTAAAATGCCGTGCTTTCCAGCAGTTAAAGCTGTGAAGTCAAATTCAGACTGAAAGCTCTGTGGTTACAATTATAGTACTAAGTGTGTTTTGTAGCCAGATACCATGCTATTACCTAAACGTTTTATAATAATCTCAAAGGTAGAAAGAGATAAAGCCTGTGTCTGACATTTTGCACTGCACTCGGTTTTCATTGTGGGTACTGTGGTGAACTTCTACCCAGGACAAGTAAAATAATGGCCCATGATACTTTACTGAGTTGTCAATTAATTTCAGGAATATTATCTATATTTAATCAGAAATAAATGTATATATTTTTAGTTGTAGTATGTTGTGGCTACATTACTATGCTTCCAAGTGGCTAAAGCAATGGGGTAAAATATAGTGGCAAGCTGAACTAAGAAGCTCTGTGGCTATTACTGCAGTTTTATATGAGTTTTATAAATGAATACCTTGTTGTTACCTGGAAGTTCCATAATGAAACCTCAAAGGAATACAGAAATATACATTTCAAAGATAGGTTTTGCTCAGTGCCCCAAGCACAACAGTGGCCTAAAATATTTATTTACTGAGGTGCCAATACATAGCTTCTTGTCAGTGGACTTGTAACACCCCTCCCCAGTTTAGACTCATTTGTAGTAAACTTCATTATAAGAAATCAAAATTGCATGTGTGTCTTTACAGCTGGAGTCATAATCTAAATGCATTGTGCAGCTGAAGATAATGATATAATAGTATTCTGATGAAATTATTGCAATACTTTCCGAAGTTACAGAGAAATTGTGCTTTATCGCTAGATAGCAAGTTTCATGAAATCGTGTGGATGGTCTCATTTTGCTAGTTGTTTAACAAACGTACACATTGTCTATTTTTCAACCTGACAGACAGTGTGTATTTCAGCCATATCATTTGTGTGTTCTTAAAAAATAAGAATACAAATAATATTTTGTAATGAAAAGTAATATTTTCTTTCATTTTTATATTATAGCAAATTACACATATTCTACATGTTTTGACGGGCATGTACATATTTCAGAGTCTGTTGTCTGTTTCTCGTATGGTAGAACATACTAATATATAAAAAATACTTGCCCTTTTTTTACATCTTTAAGGGTCCATGTTGCATTTGGCAGCTTCTGTCACCTCTGTAAAGAGGGGTTGTTCATGGGTGTTCAATACACACAAAGTGGAACATATGACAAAATAAATATTTGCAGAACTGTTATTAGACCAACTTTATGATATAAAGAACTTAGTCTTCACCACAGAAATATTTTTAACTGCTGCAAGCTTTTGTTTGCATTTTAGAAAAATGTGTTTGTAGCATACCTAATGACTATTTTCTCAGGAGGCTAGTGTGTAATGAAATGTGCCTAAAATGTGCAGTATCAGTACAATTCAACAAATATAGCTTGTTAATATGAATATATGTAAAATTAGTGGTCTGTCAGATGTAATGATTTTCCTTTGCAGAGTAGACAATATGAGCAATGTTTTGTTTATATCTAATCCTGGTTATATTGATTAGAGACAGATGCTTTTTCCATTGGGAGCAATTATGGGGTGTCCCTTTCAGCAAACTATGATTTTCGTTAAACTGTTTGCAAGAATTTCCTAATAAAGTAGTTTTGCCTTGAAGGACTTCATAATATCAAAACTGTTTTGTTGGGTGTCTCATGTCTACTTTTCCATATATGTCATCTGTGCTGTAATTAATTACCTTGCCTCAGAATTTTAGTATTGAATTTAAGACATTTTCCTGGAAATGAGGATAGGATTCTGAGGAACACAAGAAAAGACAGACAATGTGATATGACCCTCATAATTTATATTTAGTGAGGGAAGATAAGAAAGAAGAGGCTGATAAAAATACATTTCCTGCAAAGAAACATTCCTTGGATGATCTAACAGTAGTTTATTGACCTTAGCAACAAAGGTTTTAAATAAAATATTCCCACTCCCTTTATTGTGTTTAAACTTTAGTAAAATATAAATTCAGATGAAGTGCCAAAAGGTTTACTATATTTAAAGTTAGATCAACAAGTGACAAGGTTAAGGAGGGAGTTGGAGCAACCAATTGGTTATTTTTACCAGCATTAAGGTACCAAGATTATAAAATAAAAGAGGTTGCACAGAAGGTTCAAGAATTAAAAGAACAATATAAAGAACATGAACATAACTAAACAGAAATACTTTAGGGAGATCTGAACACAACACTGAAGAAGCAGTAATGGTAATTTTTTTTTGGCAATGACAGTAAAGCAACAGCACAGACAACATCCAGAGAAGAGATGGGGAAGGCCCCACTCCTGAGCTGGGGCATAAGCATTGATTTGTAAACCAGTGTTTGATCCATACATATGGGATGGTGATCATCCATCACCAGGTGATGGTGAATATAAGAAGTATGATTTGTTAGGGGTTCCTCTTATACAGGCACATCTTGTGATTACAGAAAAGGAGTTAGTTGTGAATCAGTAACAGGCATGTACAGAAAATGAGAAGATGTATTTAAAGAGAGTTATTAAACTAAAGTTCAGATGCATGAACAAACAGCAGAGGAGACAGTGCTAACCTAGTTCTTCAAGCTTGGGATAGATGAGGAAATCCAGTGCAATTAAATGGAGAAGAGATGCACAGATGAACATGTGTTGTATATCCCCCCCCCCCCACACACACATATTTAAAGCAAATTTTCAATATATTAGATCCACATGGTGTGACAGTTCAAAGTCTAGTTGTTTGGATGGCAGCTGCATTTGATTTAGCACTGCCAGATGCTAGTGCCATTGCTGATGAGCATAAACCCTGGAAATACTTTGAGAGGCTGGACAGCAGTTAAGATGGATGACAGTATTAGCTGATATCTGCTCACTACTAACCAGGGCTATTCTGAAGATACAGAATGGTCCTGATTCACAGACAATGACAGCTGTCCTCAGACATGGATTTATAACTTTTACATTTTTTCTCCTTAAAGGTGCACATGGTTAAGCATCTTATGGTACTTGCCATCTTTTGCCTAGTATTATCCCTATATTCCTATGTTCCTAAAGAACACAATGATATAGTGGGAGGAACAGCAAATGCTAACTTTAGAAGTTAGTGTCTGGCAGCACATTTTGACTAGGTTCAAAAATTAACTCAAATGGAAGAATAAATGAAATAGAGAGTCCAAAGGAAGGCACAAAAGGCAAATTGAAATGTGCAACAAAGTGGGAAATTAACCAGAAAAGAAATGTTTCCGGATCTATTAATATGGGAAGCAGCAGAAGTAGATATTAATGGAATACGTATGGAAAATGCATAAAACGTGAAAAAGGAAAAAAAAAACAAAAGGAGAAAGAGTGAAAGAGAGAAAAACGGTGAAGCAGGTTCAGACTGACAGCCAGTTGCTGTACAATGTGTTTGTGAAGGTCAGGCAGGTTGGAATCAGTTATATACTGATTTGCCATCTGAGGAATAATGGAGAGTATAGCAGCTAGAACATGGTGATGACAGCAAAGAATGGGTGAAAAAGTAAAATATTTAGGACTTGTAGGTAGGCCCCTACTGGCTAGGGGTATAATGTGAGCAATTACCCCCAGGAACTGGAGCACTAATGTACCTCTTATGATTTATTGAAATAACGGGCCACAGCATGGTATGGGGTTAGTCAACACAGGAGATGAAGTAATATTTTTCAGGAATTCCATGAAGATTTTGAGGGTACACAGTAGAGACTGACGGGTATGGAATTACATAAACTACGGGTAAAAATAATGTTTAAAATAGACTTTGGAGATGGAGTCCCTGTGTAAATTACAGCTATAATAACTCCCATGCCAGGGCATATTTTAGGTGCAAATATACTCAGAGGGAAGTATTTACAGACTACTGTAGGATCCTTCATGTTTGAGGTGTGGCACTGCTACGTATATGCACTCAGTGCTATAATTTATTGTGAAGTTAAGTGACAGCTGATTAATATCCCACTGCCAAAGATACTCATGAATATAAAACAGTATACCTGGAGGGATTGCTGAGATGCCAGAAGCAATTTTAGAATGTATTTTTATTTATTTTTATTTTATTTGCAGTTGGTTAACCAGAATAGTCCATTGGGCCAATAAGAACCCATTTTCAATGGAGTCCTGGGGAGAAAAGCTCCAAGACGAAACAAAGATTACAGCAGTTACAATTACATTTTAGGTTACATTAAGTACAAAAAACAAACATTGTATTTGTAAATATACAGTTTCTTGAAATGGAATAGTACAATTAGAGAATTATAAGAAGCTATTTACAATTGGCTTAGTATTTGCTGGATGCAAATATGAAATTAGAGTCTGGAATAAATGAGACAGTTGCCTGTAGGAAGTGGAGAATAGGCTATGTGGGGTGGGAGCAGGAGCATTCCCACTTGTATGTTAGATGCGAGTGAAGTGATTTTTTTAAAGGAAGAGAGGTTTGTGGTGGTACAGATGGAGGGAGGGAGTTCTATAGGTGTGCCAGGGCAAAGGACAGGAGGTTTTGTCCTGGGAGATGAAGAGGTTTGTACAATGCTATTAGGTTTTGGTTGTTGGATCTCAGGAGCCTTTCTGGTGGTGCATTTTGAAGGTAGAGGAAAGGGAGAGACAGAGGGAGGGGTGAAAATCAGTTTGTGTGCATAAGTAAGTTGAGTATAGGTGAGATAGTTGGGTAGTTCTAGCCAGTTTAGTTTGTGGAGAGATGCACAGTGGTGGGATGATGATTTGTGGCTAGTGGCGAATTTGGCAATTTTATTATAACAAGAGGACAGTTTTGTCTTGAGAGAGGATTGTAGGTTTGTTAGGAGAGGGGCACCATAAAGGAGGGAAGGGATGAGAAATGTAGTAGAGAGAGTGAACTTAGTATATGCAGTGAGGTATCGATTATGGCGGTAGAGCATGCCAAGTTTTTGGTGGGGTTTTTTTATGTTTAGTTGTAGATGGGAATTGGATTTAAGCTGGTCATCGATGTGGACACCTAATAGTTTGGTTTCAGATACCAGTTCAAGAGGTGTGTTGTTCTGGCTAGTGATGGAGAATAGGTTTCTATCAATGGTGGTGGTTTTAGAGGGGGTAAATACCATGAGTTTGTTTTTTGACACATTGAGTGCTAGGTGATTGTCTTTCATTCAGTGTTCTGTGGTAGAGAAGGCATCCTGAGTAAGCTTTAAGAGAGTGGGGGTGGATGTGGCAGCACAGATTATAGCTGAATTGTCTGCGTATTGAATAAGTTTAGCATAAGGGATTGAGCGGAATAAATCATTTATGAATATATTGAAGAGGAGGGAACCCAATATGGAACCCTGGGGGACACCAGTGGGGGGTGTTAAGGAAAGAGGAGATGGCCTTTTTCCACTTGACTGCTTGTTGCCTGTTAGAGAGGTAGCTGGTGAACCAATTGAGAGAGGAAACGGGAGTGGAGACTGCAGAAACTATCAGAGACTGTAATACAATAAATAATATGGGCTACAGCTGAAGAGTTAATGAAGGTAATTTGAAAAAGGTATATGAGGTTGTTATAGTCCTGGGAAGTAGAGGGAGTTATGTAGTTATGAGAGTGGTAGAGCAGAAGTAAATTAGCTGATAGAGTTTAGAGATAAAACAGCTGTTAAACTTTGGTGGAGGTTAGGAGGGAAAAGACTGAGCAAGCGTCTGCAGGAATGTTTAAAATAGCTGATAAATAGCTGAAAACTGTAGGTGGGGGGTTGGAAGGAACAGACAAGGTAAGCAACTGTAGAGGTGCATGCTGCCACCTAGTGGCAAGGAGGGGGTGGACAGAGTGAGGGAAGAGTTCATTCACTATAGATTGGGTCTAGGAAACATTGAGAAAGACTGGAGGGGTAGAATGGCAAACAGGCTGCAGTAGGCCACTATCACGCACACGGAAGGTCAGAATAATACAGGCTTTGCAAAAGGATGTTTCCTTATTAAGGCTACATACACTTAGGTTTCCTTAGGTAGAGAAGTATTCTCAGTGGTGGTGATTGATGGCGCTTGGGTAGTAAACAATTCAAAGGTGTCTTCTGTTTGGGGCAGTGGCAGTCCTTGAATGTAGATTGAGGGAAGGGAGTGCCCAGGTGTAAGGCTGTAAAAAGAGAGAGAATAAAAATATGGCAATTACAAGGCACAGTAGGAGAGATGCAAGGAAGAGGGATAGATTAAGAAGGAAGTTCAGGATGTAGAAGAGAGTACAAAAACTGGAGGAGCAAGTAAAAACAGGTTTAGATAGAGGGGAGGAAAGGATATGTGATATCTCTAATAGAACATTTCCCCTATAGCCTAAGGAGAATAAGTAAACCTCAAACCCATCGGGGCTCTTCTAAGCACTTTTAGCAGCAAAACAATCAATATTAGCTATTAAAAATGCATTTTAGGCAGGAATATAATTTTTATACTGCGGTGGTGGTGCTGCGGTAGCGTTGTCGCCTCACAGTTAGACATTGCCCGTTCAGTTCTCAGTTAGAGCGTCTTCTGTGTGGCGACATGCGTGAATGGGCGTTCCTTTGTTGAAGGTTGTGCGTTAGGCCCGGCAAGCCAGCACGTAAAAATCTACTGGCAATCATTAGCGGACCGGAGTTCCGCTGTGGCGACCCCTAACCGGGAAAAGCCGAAAGACACAACATCTCTAGTAAAGCATTTCCCCTACTGAAAATCCTTTTCACTGCATTTTGCGGCACGACTATCACTATTAGCAATTACAAATGCATTTTACACACTGATATCTATAGAAAAGCATTTCCCCTACAGTCTCAGAAGAAAGAAAGTTCCTCGAGGTCGTCAGGGCACTCATAAGCACTTGCAACAGCAAAAAATCAGTCATGCAAGGCAAAAACATTTCACCAAATAAGTTTAATTAGTACAAATTGCAAATATAGGCTCCGTTTAAGCATATACAGACATTGTGCACAGATATATTCACTGGGCAGTATGATCGAGTGCAGGTATTCAAATTACAACTGCGTGGATACTGTGAGCTAGTTGCGCAGCTAGTTAAAAGTAATTCTGCTGCAGCTAGTGTTCAGACCAACAAATTTAGCCGAATCATGTTACTCATAGAATTGTAAGCACAGTCGCTGTTCAAGGCAAAGTCGCTCTTATATTTCTAGGTTTGTTGTTTAGATAATAATGTGAAGAGACCAATGGTACTGCCGTTAGACAAATGAAACAAGTTACTGTACCATATCATTTAAACAGCCTCAAGCATAAATCCATCAGTTACAGTGTTAATATACAATTGAAGGTCTCCACATTGCTAGCTTAAAAAAAAAAAAAAAAAAAAAACACAGTGTTGAACCTACCAGGAGGCGAGACGAGTAGCCCAACCGCACGACCATTTTTCTAGGTTGTGGACACTAGGGCTATATTAAAAATGGCGCTACAGCTAGCACCGGTTAGAAATAAACTTCGGGAGGAAGTTGGCTTGAGGGAGGGGATAAGGTAGAGAGGTGTGATAGGACTTAGGTGGGGGAATGGGAGGGGCAGAGAGCCAGAGGGGAGTGGAGACTGCAGAAACTATCAGAGACTGTAATACAAGAAATAATATGGGCTACAGCTGAAGAGTTAATGAAGGTAATTTGAACAAGATATATGAAGTTGTTATAGTCCTGGGAAGTAGAGGGAGTTATGTAGTTATGAGAGTGGTAGAGCAGAAGTAAATTAGCTGATAGAGTTTAGAGATAAAATAGCTGTTAAACTTTGGTGGAGTTTAGGAGGGAAAAGACTGAGCAAGTGTCTGCAGGAATGTTTAAAATAGCTGATAAATAGCTGAAAACTGTAGGTGGGGGTTTGGGAGGAACAGACAAGGTAAACAACTGTAGAGGTGCATGCTGCCACCTAGTGGCAAGGAGAGGGTGGACAGAGTGAGGGAAGAGTCTTCATTCACTATAGATTGGGTCTAGGAAACATTGAGAAAGACTGGAGGGGGGAGAGTGGCAAACAGGCTGCGGTAGGCTTCTATCACGCACACTGGAGGTCAGAATAATACAGGCTTTACAAAAGGATGTTTCCTTATTAAGGCTACATACACTTAGGTTTCCTTAGGTAGAGAAAGTATTCTCAGTGGTGACGACTGATGGCACCTGGGTAGTAGACAATTCAAAGGTGTATTCTGTTTGGGGCAGTGGCAGTCCCCTAGATTGAGGGAAGGGAGTGCCCAGGTGTAAGGCTGTAAAAAGAGAGAGAATAAAAATTAGGCAATTACAAGGCAGAGTAGAAGAGATGCAAGGAAGAGGGATAGATTAATAAGGAAGTTCAGGATGTAGAAGAGAGTACTAAAACTGGAGGAGCAGGTAAAAACAGGTTTAGATAGAGGGGAGGAAAGGATTAGAGAGACAGGGAATATAGATGTTGTTGTGTCTTTTGGCTTTTCCCGGTTAGGGGTTGCCACAGCGGAACTCCGGTCTGCTAATGATTGGTAGTTGAGTTTTACGTGCCGAGTTACCAGCCCTGACGCACAACCTTCAACGAAGGTACGCCCATTCACGCATGTCTCCACTCAGAAGACGCTCTAGCTGAGAATCAAACCGGACAGCATCTTACTGTGGAGTATTAAAACAACAGTATTTTAGGCAGTGATATCTCTAATAAAACATTTCCCCTACAGTGTAAGGAGAATAAATAAACCTCAAGGCCATCGGGGCACTTCTAAGAACTTTTAGAAGCAATCACTGGGGATGGTAAAAATTAACTTCAAGAACCATTTCTGCACGTATGGCAAGGTGTAGCAGCCACAAGAAGAACATGCAAATTAAGAATAAGAAAAGGCCAGTACACATCCAAGTCCAATTAAGTTCCCTTGTTTTATTTATTTAGCAGTATTAACATATCCCATCCAAACAAGTGGGACAAAACAGACTGGTTTCGGCATAACAAGCCTTCATCAGTGTATATCACCACTGAAACACAATGCCACTTACATAGTAAAATAAACATAGCTAAACATGCTGCTATTGATGCATCATAAATGCTCATTAAGACCAGGTGGAAACAGTTTAGTAATCCAAGGTTTTTCTTTCTTATTCAAAACATGCCAACCTGCTCTAGTGTCTTGAATTTTATCAACGATAGTAAACATATATTGTGCAGTGAGATGTATTTTCAAATGTTTAAATAATGCATTAGATATACTTTATTTTTAACATCACTTATATGTTCAGAAATGCATGTCCTGAATGGACGTGGCATTTGTCCTATATAAAACACAGCACATGCACATGTTCATAGGATCATAGGAAGTTACTAGGCTATTGGCCCTGAGGTCCTTACAAGCCTAGCCAAGAATATAGTTCATGTTCCAACAAATCAGCACCCTATACCACTGTCAAGCAGGGGCACAGGAGAAATCCAAGGGGTGTATTTCTGTTCCCCATCCAGTTATCCAGGTTGCACTTAAAAAGGATTAATGAGGTACTCTGCTTGACATGGAGCAGGAGTCTATTCCACAAAAGGGGGAGTCTCTGGGACACAAATCTGTCCTGCCAACAAGTCCTATTGATGTCACAGACCAGGTTGAGGTCACGCGTGCGGGTTACTCGAGCGGAGCTTGACTTGCGGATATGTTACAAGATATATAACCCAATCATAACTACAGTTGCCAAATATATGAATATCAAAAATATGATGGGTATTACTGATGGTAAATTGTTTACTTTTTAATACAAATTTACATAAGGAACAATGACCACACTGTTGGCATCCAATAAGGATGCCTCCTCAATGGTCATCTGTTGATTAAACCTCTGAGCAGACTTTTTTATAACGATTAAATATAACACTCAATGTTTTTCCTCTATGATATGAAAACCAACATCTCAAAAGTATAATTTCACTTAACCTATTATCAGTCAATGATATCCCAATGTTTTGTATCAAACTAATGAATAACAAAGTATTTTGATGAAAATGTGTTGTTAACCTTAAAACATTTCGAACAGGATCTTTCTCATGTTTATATTGAAATAATTGGCACCTATCATAATTTTGTACCATATTATACGTGTGAAGAATATCTTTCTTATTATATCCCGTGTTAAAAAATCTATTGATCATATTGGATTGTTGTTTAACCTGATCCTCATGATATGAAAAAATTCTTCAAATCCGTAAAAACTGAGATTTAGGTATATTACATATGATATGTCAGGAATAACAACTAGTAGCATGTAACAAAGTATTAAATTGGCGGTATTTCTGACAAACATTGCTATGCAAAGTGCCATCATTCTTTTTAGGGTCCACACATCCAAAAAAACTATATTGGTAAGATCATACTTAATAGTAAAATCAGTGTCACACTTATTTTCATTCAAATATTCCACAAACTGTGATATATCAAGTCCAACTTCCACACCATCCAACAGTTGTCCAAGTACCTATGCCATATGTCTATAGCATCGAGGAATAAATTGTGATTATTATCATATATGATGTGCTCCTTGAAAAATGCACACTCTTGAGGCACTCCTAAAAATGGAGAACATTGGTATCTGTGCAGTAACTGAGACCTGGTTCAAGGCTCCAGAGAGCACCCCTGCAATACCAGGCTACAACGCTTACCATACTTTTCGGCCACCAAACCAGGATCGAAACAGTAAAGGTGGAGGAGTGTCCATATTCACCAAGGATATTCACACCACCAGGCTAGTTGCCCAACACAATCCATCTGAAATTCTCCTGGTGCAAATAACACTAGGTAAGACTGCAATCCAAATTGTAGCTTGCTAGAGATCCCCCACCATGCCCCAAGATTCTCACTACACCTTTCTAAACATACTGGAAAATATTAAGATACAACCAAACACCCTAATAATGGTTGACTTCAACTACCCTGCCATTAACATTAACTGGGAAAACTACTCGTGTGCCTACACCATTGCCCAACGGTTCTTGGAATTCATAAATTCCAACGCCCTGGATCAACAAATCCATTGTCCCAACAGGGGCTCTAATATCCTAGACCTGGTCATTACCAACATGGGAAATCGATGCTCCACACCTATGGTCACCCCCTCATTGGTCAGGTCAGACCATAAGCTAATCACCCTTAACATCCATATCCCACCCCCACCCCCCCCACCCCCCCCACCCCCAGTAAGGAAACCTCCATAAAAAAACTTCTCCAAAGCCAACTTCATGCTACTCAAGTCAGAAGTGACAAACTTCACGACACCCATGCAGACAGGAACTGAAAGTTCAACTACTGAGTCCTACACTAAGGCACTGTATGAGCACATCCACTCATGCATGAATCATGCCATCCCAAATAGAACCAAGATACTCTCCTCCAAAAAAAGGAAGCCAGTCTAGTGGTCCCCTGCCACAAACAAACTTTACAACAAAAGGAAGAAACTGTTGCAGAAAAGAGGGAAATCCCAGGATGCAAAAAACTCACTTACTAGCTCAGTAAGAAGCTGATATCCCTCATAAAATCCTCCAAAGCTAGTTACGAAAATAAAATTGCCAAAGATTCCAAAGACAACCACAAGGCATACTATAACTATGTCAAAAATCTAAATGGCAATGCTCAGATCTGCTCTGAGCTAGAACAGAATGGCAATAAATATACTGATCCCAAGGATATTGCCAATATCCTCGCAGATCGATTCAGTGCAAACTTCACCCGCCTCTCACCCCCTAAATGGCTCATCTCAATACCGGAAGACTGCTAAATTCTGGTAATAACGGCCACACAGGTAAAAAACACACTCTCCAAAGCTAAGAATACAGCATCCATGGGACCAGATGACATCCCGGGCTGTGTACTACATGAACTATAAAATGAACTGGCACCTCACCTGAGTGTCATGTTTAATCATAGCCTCACCTCAGGCTTTGTGCCCACTGAGTGGCACACAGCTACAGTTATCCCACTCCACAAGGGGGGATCCACCTTGGATCCTGGGAGCTACCACCCCATCAGTCTGATGAGCCTGATCTGCAAGGCCATGGAATGTATTATCATGGAACTTATAAACAAAGACATTGGCAATGTTCAAACACTGGACCCCACCCAGTTTGGGTTTGTGAACGACCGATCTTGTCTCCTGAACCTGACTGGCTTCTTTAAATCAGTCTCCAGAGCTGTGGACGAGGGTAAGGCGGTCCACACAGCCTATCTGGTCCTCACCAAGGCCTTTGACACCATCCCCCACTCAGGAGTCACAGATAAACTTACTAAGTTGGGCATTAATCCCTATGTCACTTGATGGGTTGCCAACTGGCTTACTGACAGAACCCACACTGCGAAAGTAGCTGACTCCAAATCCAGCTCCAGACAAGTGACAAGTGGAGTACCTCAGGGTTCAGTCCTGGGACCACTCTTGTTTGGCATCTACTTCTCTGAAGTACAAGCCAACAATAAGGGACTCTGGCTAACAAAGTTCGCAGATGACTGCAAACTGAGAGCCATTATTGACTTTCCAAATGATGTGGATACTCTACAAAAGGGCCTTACAGAAATAGATGCTTGGTGCCAGAGCCATGGGCTTAAGCTCAATGCCAAGAAATGTATAGTTATCCCCTTTGGGAAAAAAAATGTACCCATGAATTACCAGATAGGTGGCAGTACACTAAACACTGAAAGTGTGATAAGAGACTTAGGGACACAGGAGGACAGTGGTCTCACCTTCGATAACCACATCGCCACAACAGTCAGGAAATCCTTCTATGTGGCACACCTCATCACTAAGGGCTTTTCATCCAGAAAAAAGGAGGTCATTTCCCACTGTACTCATCCCTCATTAGACCCATTATAGAATACAATGCCCCATTTGGTATGTACCTCTCAAGATACCTGCAACAACTGGAAAGGCCACAAAAATACCTCACTAAAAGAATCACAGGCCTAAAGCAGATGCCCTATGCTGACTGCCTTAAAAAACTCCAGCTATACTCTGTTGCATATCATCTACTCAGAGGCGATCTCTGCTTAACATACAAGGCCATGTCAAACCCAGAGCTGTTGGGCATGCTACACTTAAAGAAATCCCAGTCCCTCAGAGCCACACGCTCCAGGGATCTAAACCTTGTCATCACAATAAACAAAACATGCTGGAGGGATAGGTTCCTGACCCAGAGACTCCCCAGACTCTAGAATAGACTGCCCATACATGTCAAGCAGACTTCCTCTTTGGCCCTCTTCAAAAGGAACCTTGACGATTGGATGGGAGAAAGGAAATTTACCCCGGGGATCACGTCAGTCACCCTGCTAGGCAGGGGTCCAGGAAGTAAATAGTGTGGGAAGAAATAGCCAAGGAATTGTTATGGCTAGGCTTGTATAGGCCCTAGGGCCGATAGTCTAGTACCAACCTATAAACCTATGAACCTATAAAACCCATGAAAAGGTCAGCATAAATGGGGGCAAAAGAAGACCCCATTGCTGCACCCTTATATTGTAGATAACAATCCCCATTAAAATAAAAAAAAACATTTTTAGTCAACACATGTTTAGTCAGGTATAATAAAAAAGTATTAGAGCCAGGACTGCATAGTGGTATATGGTTAAGCCAGTAATCCACTGCCATGACTCTAGCCCAATGTGGTTTGTTGGTATATTTGGCAGACACATCCAGTGTGCATATATACCAACCTGGCTCCAACTCCATGACTTGTATAATATTCAAAAAGTGAATTGTATCCTGGATCCTAGACCGTAACCCCTGCAACAAAGGTTTTAAATACCTGGTAAGGTATGCAGACACCAGTTCCATTAATGAACCATTGCCTGAAAGAATTGTCCTGCCTGGTGGTTTAGTAAAATCTTTAAGAATCTTAGGAAGCAAATAAAAGTGTTGTTCTAAGGGATCTTGAATGGTTAAATGGAAGGCAACATCCTTACTTATAATAACCTGTTCCACAACTGATAGTAGAAATCTATCAATATCAGCCTTCAATTTGGAGGGGGTCCAACATTATTTTGATAAAAATGATGATCAGACAGTTGTTTCTGGGCCTCTTTAAGGTATAACGACCAATCCCACACAACCACCACACTCCCTTTATCTGCCTTACTTATCACAACATTTTTATTCCTTTATGAATTATGTAAAGCATCTTGTTCTAGCTTTGATAAGTTATTTCCATTAATGTCTCTGTTAGATCCAAAATTGAAATAAAGGTCGTTAAGTATACATTGCTGGAATGTGGCAACATATTTATTAACAAAATGCATTAATTTAGATTCCTGAAATCTAAACTCATTCTGCACTCTATCAGACAACACATTATCATGAAAATATAATTTCAAATTTGGTAACAAAAAAAATAACATTATTGGCAAAACATCATCAGACACAAAATAACTAGGTACAAAGTTTTGATTTTTGTATTATGCTGTCATATTTTGCCTAAACCTCACTCTACTTGTTCTTTTTCTGTTTTCTTTTACTATTTCTCATCCTTTGCCTAACCCCCACTTAGTCTCTAAACTGCCCACTGCATGTACTATCTCATCCTCCTTTCTCTCTCTTCCACACACAACTCTGTCCACCCCACTCACCTCTTTCACTCACCCACACTCATCCTCTCTCTCTCTTTCCTCCTACACCCTTCTTACTAAACCCTATAAATTACAGTGTCAGGCAATAATGCTATTTCTCCCTCTGCTGTTTCTTCCAGCCCACAAGTTCTAATTTCTCCCACCTGCCAAAGAAACCAACAGACCAGAGCCAAATCTGCAAATGGGTGGACCTACTCTCCCCAGGAGAAAAGCTGAGTCTCTACATTTAAATTTGCATGTCAGCTCCCGTGGGATTTTGTAAATTGTAAGTAGAAAATCAGTAGCTTTCTGGTTGAAATATAAAAGAACCCCCAGACAGCGTGCACACTCGCAGGGATAGCCCCATCTCCTGAACTGCTGCATTTCCCTAAATTCACCAGTAGGTGGCAGCAAAGCTCCATAAACCCCGACCCTATCTCCTGATCCTAAGCCAACTTAAGTCATCCTGCTAGCCTTAAAGTGCCCTAAGCCACATCTAACATTCCCTCCTTTAATGAATCAAAGCAGAAACATTATAATTTCACTGGTTCTATCCACTTTCTACTTTCAAATTACTAAAATCATGGACAAACAGCTGCCTCCATCAACCAGCAATGTCCTACACTCACTGATAATTTTTTGGCGCTCACCTCTACAGGGGTCTCTACTCGCTCCGTTTGCCCTTCGGGCTCACTCTGCTCCCCTACCCTGCCCCAAATCCCACCCCCCTACTATCTATACTTTTATACAATGCCTAACATCTCCCCACCCAACTCCACTCCAATCAAACCACACATACCAACCCCCACCCCACCCATCAACCTAACCTCCACCCTTCCTAAAATACTCTCCAACCCTCCTCTCTCCATAACCTTATTTGTCCTCCTAATCTCTCTCTCCAGTCTGACCTATCTCACACTTTTTCCCAACCCTTGCCATAACTCTGACACACACTCCACTACACCATACCAACAATATTACATCCCATCCTACTCATCCATTTCCCATGAACTCTTTGTCTCTAACCCTACCTATCTACTCAAATCTAAACATCTCCCATCCCAATGCCCCCTGTACACCAAACTTAAATTTCATTCCAGAAAATCACCTTTCTCACACTACCCTGACTTCTCTTACCCAACATACTGCCTCACCCCTCTTCTACAACATATCTCTCTCTCACTTGTCGGCAACATCCAACCCAACCCTAACCCTTCCCAAGCACTAATCTCACCAAACCCTCCACTCAACCCACAAAATCTAAGTTCATTCGCTTTACCACACTAAATGCACAGAGTCTGAAAAACAAAATCCCTAACCTCCATGCCTGGCTCTCACGTAACCACTCCGACATAACAGCCATCTCTGAAACCTGGCTTAAATCCTATAGAAAAGATTGCAAAATCCTACCACTAGGTTTCCAAATCATTCGCAATGACAGAGCCCACAAAAAGGAGGTGGGATAGCTATAATCTTTCCCTCCTACCTCACCATAACTTTCTACTCCAAAAAAATACCTATCTTTGTCAATGCTAAATTTATAATAGGCTTATTAAAAATTAACAACCATAAGTCCATATGTATTGCTGCCCTATATATTCCACCTGGTGATAACATCAAAACACTTGAAAACATCCTATCCTGGTTCTCCTCCAACATAAAAACTGAAACCTATATACTCGGTGATACCAACATCATAGGTTCATAGATTCATAGGCTGATGCTAGGCTATTGGCCCTAGGGCCTATATAAGCCTAGCAATAACAATTCCCTGGCTATTTCTTCCCACAGTATTTACTTCCCTGGACCTCTGTCTGGCAGGGCGACTGACGTGATTCCCGGGGTGAATTTCCTATCTCCCATCCAATCATCAAGGTTCCTTTTGAAGAGGGCCAAAGAGGTGCTCTGCTTGACATGTATGGGCATTCTATTCCAGAGTCTGGGGAGTCTCTAGGTCAGGAACCTATCCCTCCAGCATGTTTTGTTCATTGTGATGACAAGGTTTAGATCCTTGGGGGGTGTGTTCAACTGGATTTCTATTAACTCTGAAACCCCTTTCCACATTATCAACCTTTATAACTTCTCCCAGCTAATTGACTCTCCAACTAGACCAAATAAAGATGGTACCTCTGGATCCATCATTGACTGGATCCTAACTACTCACCCAAACCTTATATCCACTGCCAGAACATTACCTGATCCTCTCAGCGATCATCTGACAGCCTTTACTGACCATCTCCCTTCCTCCCTTCAAAAACAACACTATTACATCCAAACCCACAACCTCTCCTCTTTCAACCCTCAAACCTTCTCAGAATGCCTAAAAATTACTGACTGGTCCCCTCAAAAAAGCCTTCCTCTAGATGATGCCGTATCCTATTTTAACCACTCATTCCTAACCCTCCTCAACCAGCAAGCCCCCCCAAGACCAAATGCATCAAAACCAATCCTTGCCCATGGTTTTCAAAAGAAACTAAATTAGCCATGCAACAATGAGGCAAAACATTGAAACAATATCAAAAACACAAAAACCCTAACACCCTCCTAGACTTCAAACTATAAAACTCTACAAAAAAGCTAATAACAAAAGCCAACAAAGCCCACTACTCTAGTCTCCAGTCCTTGCACTCAACAAATCCAAAGAAATTCTGTGACTCCATCTCATCCGTGCTGCACCCCAGCAACAATAAAAACCCTTGCCCAAACCCCATCCTCTCCGACCTTGAAACTGCCAGTTAGTTCAATTCATTCTTCATAGAATGCATAGCTAAACTATCAACCTCCTTCCCACCCCCTCCTGCCCTTACCACCACCCCAATCTTCTACCCTCCTCCACATCCTTCTGCCTTACTCCCATTCCCACAAGCACTATAAAAAGACTTCCCCTAAAGCTCAAACCCTGTCGCAATGCACCCGACAACCTTCCACCCACCTTCCTCAAATAATCTGCAGACAGCATAGCATATCCCATCTCTATTCTTATAAATAGATCCATACAAGAATCATACGTTCCTTCTACCTGGCGACATGCTTACATCATCCCCCTACACAAAGGTGGCAAAAATACTGATACCACCAACTTCAGGCCTATTGCCATCCTTTCCCCTCTCTCTAAAATACTAGAAAAATCTATCCAGGCACAACTCATGCCTCACCCAACCCAAAGCAATCTCTTCTCCCCTACCCAACATGGCTTCCACCCTGGCCACAGCACCATGACTGCCCTTCTTCCCTTTCTTGAAACCATCAACCTCAAATGCGACCAAGGCAAATTCATCTCCACACTGTTCCTAGATCTCTCAAAGGC
The DNA here is from genome assembly GCF_019279795.1 of Protopterus annectens. NCBI lineage: Eukaryota > Metazoa > Chordata > Ceratodontiformes > Protopteridae > Protopterus > Protopterus annectens. The sequence goes on from NC_056730.1 coordinate 442,365,234, forward strand.
CTTAGACACCATCTCCCACACCCTACTTCTATCCCAACTCTCCACCCTACAACTCTCTCCCAGTAGCCCATCCTGGTTTTCCAGCTACTTGTCCAACCACCAACAAGCGGTCCAGTGGGATACTTCAACCTCCCCCTTCTTTCCTACACCCACAGGTGTCCTACACAGTTTAGTTCTAGGCTCTCTACTCTTTAACCTATTTATAAACAACTTTCACCACTTCATCCCAGAATCATTTGTCATTCAATATGCCAATGACTCAACTATTAACTGCTCAGCCTTCTCTCCCTACAAGCTACAAACTAAAGCCCAAATAGCTTTCTCCAAAATAGAAACTTGGATGCAGTCCAACAATCTAGCTCTAAACACAAATAAAACCAAGCTAATGATTTTTCCCCCACCAAAAACTCCACCATTGAAAAAATCTCTATCTCCATACAGACCCAAAAGAACACCCCCTTAAAATCATTCGCAGCACCAAGCTTCTCGGCATCATTATAGATGAAGAACTTAAATTTGATACACACATCCACTCAGTCAAGAAAACCCACCAAAAGATAGATCTCCTCTATAGGCACAACTGCTTCCTCAACCCCTCTACCTGCCAAACACTTGCATCTACCTTCCTACTCCCCTCCCTTATGTGTGGTGCTCCTCTGTTCACCAGTCTCCCTCTCAGCTTAAGATCGAAACTCAAATCCTGCTAGCACAAGATCGCCAAATTTGCAACCAACTCAAAAAACTTATCCCACCACTGCCACTCCCTCCGCACCCTAAACTGGCTTCAACTACCCAACTACCTCAGCTACCTACAACTCACCACTGCGCACAAGCTCATCTATAAACCTACCAACTGCCCATCCCTCCCTGCCTCCTTAAAACCCTACATACCCAACCACCCACTCCGATCCACAAACCAAAATCTCCTTCAGGTCTACAAACCAGCATGGCCTGCTGGCCAACTTCAACTCTCCTACTCCTCAGCCAAAAAGTGGAACTCTCTCCCACCTCCCCTGCACAACCTACCTAACCATACTTATTTCAAATTGCAGCTACTATCTCATCTATTTTCCAAATGGGAATGCCCCTGTCATGCTCCCACATAACCCCCTTTCTACCTTGCACTATCTCCAATTTCCCTTCTCCACCAGAACCTAATATTCTCTCCCTAATATCTGTCATACCATATATACTCTATATACATTCTGTTACGTCTCCATATATAAGGTTCTCCTAACCTACAATTGCCTAGTAGCTATATAGTTTAAGATTGTTTAACCTACAATGGAGCTCATAACAAAATGTCTGTATTTAACCTTGTCCCTCTTTATAATATGTGCCTTCAAACTGCAAATTTTTTTATGCATCTAATCTAAAATGTTAATATCCTGTAAGAACTTATGTCCGCAAATATCATGCATCTAATCTAAAAGTGTTTAACTTTCTGTAACTTTGTACAATCTGGTATGAAACTTACATTATTGTGGAGCTGCTTTTCTCCCCGGGCCTCCACTGAAAAGGGGCTCTTTCAGGCCCAATGGACTTCCCAGTCATCAAACTTAAATAAATAAATCCTTTGTTAAGTAGGTCAACTTCAGAATTTGCAAGTTGTACAGAAGAAATATTATGCGCATTACATGTAGTTTCTATCTTTTAAATAACAGATGTAATAATGTCTCTAAGGTAGGCATTTATTTTATGTTTTCAATCAGCCCTTATTTAAGGTTGCAACCTTTTCAAATGCCCAAACTGGGACATTTTTGGTACAAACATCAGATTTTGCACGGTGAAACATACCCACGGCCAGTATAAAGGACAGAACTTTACTTTTTGCCTAAATAAAAGCTTATTCTTGTAGCATTTTAGTTGCTTATTCTGTTTCTTTTAACAATTAGGTGTTTCCGATACAGAATAACTGTTTTATGCAACTATTACATAAAATACAGGAAATAATTTTGTCCTAAAATCTCAGGACATTTGCAATTTTTACAATTTTTTTGCAGAACATAACTGCCCAAAGAGGGACTGTCCCTCGCAAAGTGGGACAGGTGGTAACCCTACCCTTATTCTGGCCCCAAACGGTTATCCACATTTCTTTTCTTAGCTATTGGTGGAACAGCTACATTTTCACTATTTGTATCAATTGCAAATCAATGAACAGATTTTTTTCAAAATATTCCTTTTCCTTTTATTTTGCATATGTATCTGATCACTGTTTGAAAATGTAACTGCCTTTTTCAAGTTAAAGGGTTTACCCTGAGTATAATTCATTAAGTCTCTATTAAATATTTTGATTTTACGTTCCTTAAGTTGTTTTTCAGTTTCAGTCAATGTTTTAGCAAGTTTAAAGAAACATTCATGAAATATATCCTGTTTTTGAAACTGCTTAACCTCTTCACACAGTTTAGTGACCTCAACTATAGACTTAGCTATACTATGTTCATAAAAAGCATACAAAAACAATTACAAAATGCATAGATGCTGCTTATTGGGCTTCACCCCATTCCCTTAGTAAAATATCATCCACCTGACTAACTAAAGGCTGTAAGCATATATGTAAACCACGAGGTATAAGGCCTTTCCTTTTATAGGCCTTAAATAATTTTAAACGACACACATTTCAACACTGTTTTCATGGATTTGGTGAGTTTAATAAATGTACTGATACACACAGAATCAGGATTCCAATGGACTTATTAACAGGCAACTGTACGAACACCTGTATATCATCCTTATCTGCTGATAGTCCATTCAAAATAGCTATTAAATCTATGTTATTCCTTATATTCATAAACTATAAAATTATCAAACTTATGTTGAAATTCCCAAAAAAAACAAAAAAACAAAAATTAAACCATTAAGTTTAATTAGACATTAATTAGCAAGACCAAAATGTCCATATAATATGTCCATATATGTTCCCAATATTAATTTCATAAAGGCTGAGGTTTTCCTGTAGTTTAAATCAAGTCATGTAATCAAACAGTACATATGCAATTGCTGTATATCTAAAACAGTAAAATTAAACATAGAAAACAGGAACAATTGTTCAGCCGATGTACCGATAGTACAGACCGTCTTCTTTGTTTTATCACTTTTCTCCACTGTGGCAGATCACACACACACAGTAGTACTCAAGATGGATAATAAAACAACATTCAATATGACAATATCATTTAACATTACCCTTTTTAATTTTAGCTGCAGATTCAAAACAGCTAAAACAAACAACTTTGTGCTAATTAAAATATAAACAGCACTTCATATATCAATGATTAATATCATTACCCTTCTTAGTTTAAACACATTGAGTCAAAAATGACACAGTACTGCTGAAATATAACTAGTTGCAAATATTAAGGCCCCAAGATATTCAGTTATGTCGATCCCTCAAATGTGGGTTATATATCTTATAACATATGCATGTTCTGCATTTATATAGGACAGACATCACATCCATTTGGGACACGTATTTCTGCATATATGAGTGATATATCTAATTCATTATTTATTTGAAAATACATCCCACTGCACAATATATATTTACTATCATTGATAAAATTCAAGACAATAAAGGTAATAAACCAGGCTGGTATAATATTTTGAATAAGAAAGGAAAATCTTGGATTATTAAACTGTTTCTGCCTGGTCTTAATGGGCATTTACAATATAACAATAGCAACAGGTTTAGCTATGTTTATGTTACTATTTAAGTGGTATTGTGTTTCAGTGGTGATAGACACTGATGAAGGCTTATTATGTTTTGCCCCACTTGTTTGGATGGGATATGTTGATACTGCTAAATAAATAAAAAATCAGAACTTTATTGGACTTGGATGTGTGCTGGCCTTTTCTTACTCTGAATTTAACGGTATAACTGAACCAGCTGTAACTCGATTCTGTTGCCCTGTATGGCTAGTGAATAAGCTTGATAGATTATATAGAATGACTATCGACAACAGAGGTCTGAATAAAGTTGCCTCTCAACTGTCAGTTGCTGTTCATGACATTGAAACTGTTGTGGAAAAACTGTCACCTGTGGAATATCTTGCAGTTTCGGACTTAGCTAATCCTTTCTTTTCAATTGCAATAGCAAAAGAGAGCAAAGATCAGTTTGCTTTTATATGGAATGGTGGAAGTACATTTTTTTAAGTGTTGTCCAGGGATATGTGCACAAATATGCCCTTTATCACTGACTTGTAGCAAGAGACTTATCTAAACTGTAACTTGTTAAAGTGACTGTATTTCATTAGCTCATGATGTTATAATTACAGGGGAGCAGACTGATGTAGGATCTGCACTGCAACATCTTCATGGGTGGGCTGTAAGTAAAATAAAATGTAGTGAGGAATATTTGTGAATTTTCTCTAACTGATATGAAGTGGGCAAAAAGAGAAGCGACAGCTACAGCAATTGGAAACATCCAGAAAATTGTTATACCAAAAAGGAAACAACAAATCCAAGTCTTTCTAGGAGCAATGGGATTTTGGAGAATGTTCATGCCCCATCCAGGACTGAAAAAGAGTCTCATCTACCACATAACCTAGAAAAAGGATGATTTTACATGAGATTCAAATTAGTAAAGAGCATTCAATGAAACAAAGAAAGCTTTAGAGCATAGCTCTGAACTGGGCCCAATAGACACTCAACTGTATTTATTCCTGAAGTGAATGTTCAAAACAGTGAGATGTCTGGGGGGCTTTGGGAAGAGGACTGCAATAGCAGAAGTGGCCATTAGGGTTCTGGTGCAAATGTTTTAGTGGAGTTGATGTATAGTATTGTTCCCTAGAGCCATATGTATTAGCATTAGTGCTCTACACTGCTGGCTGTTGTTGTTGTTGTGTCTTTTGGCTTTTCCCAGTTAGGGGTTGCCACAGGAGAACTCCGGTAAGCTAATGATTGCAGGAGATTTTTACGTGCTGGCTTGCTGGGCCTAATGCACAACCTTCAATGAAGGAATGCCCATTCACCCATGTCGCCACACAGAAGACGCTCTAACTGAGAATCGAACGGGCAACATCTAACTGTGAGGCGACAACGCTACCGCAGCACCACCACTGCTCTACACTGCTGGATGTATGTTGGAGAAATAAAACACAAAATGGCGACTTTATAGATGGACCTCCCTATCCAGGTGTGGTTATATGCTGACTTCTCACACATACCTTGTCTGTATAGAAACAGTGATGGTAATTATAAAAAAATGAGGCAATATTGTACCTGGAGTGTCCCAGAAGCAATGCAAATTACCTGGACTTGTTACAATCCCATGTGCTTCCAATACAGGAGATTTAAGGAATCACACAGTGGAAACTCTAGCTTGGCTAAATTTTTCTCATAGTTTTTAGTAATTGGACTTGTTACTATGGAAATATGGATGCTAATGAACTAGATTGTCAAAAGGTATTCAAGTATGCTATAACTGAATCACCTACCTTTGGTCATCTGGCCACATCAGGCAGACAGAAAGCATGATTTACTGATGGTTCTGCTAAAATTGGTACAAATGACAAAAAGTGGGTAGCAGTGATATACTGCCCATGTACTCTGACCATACTTTACAATGAAGGATCTGGAAGCACCTGGAAGCAGGCAGAACTGCATTCCATACTATTGATCATCAGTAGTTTGCTGTCTAAAGAAGTATTTTATAGTTACTCCAACAGCTGGGATTTATATAAAAGACTGACAATCTGGCTACTTATATGGCAACAACAAAAGTGAAAGGTCCATGGCACATCCTTATGGGGAGGTACTGAATCTGTATACAGCCCAATAATGTTGGGGATTGGTATAATGGTTAAGGTGTGTACCTTACAAGCACAAGGAACAGGGTTTGATTCTCACCTTTGAGGGAAATTGGCTAGGCTTAAATTGGCCCACAATGGCAACCAGCCTAGTACTTACCTATGAACCTATGAACACTGTAAAATGCATGTGGGATATGTGGTAAGATGTTCTAAAGGCAGTAAAACATTAAGTGGTGCTGTATTCATGCAGCACATTAGAATAAAGCTATATAAAACACTGCAAAACATTGAGTGGTGTTAGACTCATCCAGTGTATTAAAATGACAATAAATATAAAAAAATGTATATAACTGGAACCATGTACACATTGGGAACGTCTCACTTTATGTCCAATCAATGCAATGTGTATTAAGCAAGTAAAAACTCCATGAATTCAAACACGATAATCAGGATGTGCTATCTACTAAATGTAAGATCAGCAGGCATAGGTAATGGATTGCTTTAGATGCTTTACAGAGCAAGTCCATTATACAGAATATTATTTAAATGCAGCAATACAACAGTTTGTTTACCTGTATTCAGAACTGGGACAAAGAGCAGACAATAGTGCCATAACCCAAATGGTAAATGTGAAGATGGATGAACCATGTTAATGTACATCTGCAACAAATCACTGAAATTATGTCAAAAGAATTAAAATAAACATTGGTTCATAGGTTCATAGGTTCATAGGTTCATAGGTTGGTACTAGGCTATCAGCCCTAGGGCCTATACAAGCCTAGCCATAACAATTCCCCGGCTATTTCTTCCCACATTATTTACTTTCCTGGACCCCTGTCTAGCAGGGCGACTGACATGATCCCTGGGGTGAATTTCCTTTCTCCCATCCAATCGTCAAGGTTCCTCTTGAAGAGGTCCAAAGAGGCACTCTGCTTGACATGTATGGGCAATCTATTCCAGAGTCTGGGGAGTCTCTGGGTCAGGAACCTATCCCTCCAGCATGTTTTGTTTATTGTGATGACAAGGTTTAGATTCCTGGAGCGTGTAGCTCTGAGGGATTGGGATTTCTTTAAGTGTAGCATGTCCAACAGCTCTGGGTTTGACATGGCCTTGTATGTTAAGCAGAGATCGCCTCTGAGTAGACGATATGCGACAGAGTATAGCTGGAGTTTTTTAAGGCGGTCAGCGTAGGGCATCTGCTTTAGGCCTGTGATTCTTTTAGTGAGGTATTTCCGAGGCCTTTCCAGTTGTTGCAGATGTCTTGAGAGGTACATACCAAATGGGGCGTTGTATTCTATAATGGGTCTAATGAGGGATGAGTACAGTGGGACAATGACCTCCTTTTTTCTGGATGAAAAGCCCTTTGTGATGAGGTGTGCCACATAGAAGGATTTCCTGACTGTTGTGGCGATGTGGTTATCGAAGGTGAGACCACTTTCCACCTGTGTCCCTAAGTCTCTTATCACACTTTCTGTGTTTAGTGTACTGCCACCTATATGGTAATTCATGGATACATGTTTTTTCCCAAAGGGGATAACAATACATTTCTTGGCATTGAGCTTGAGCCCATGGCTCTGGCACCAAGCATCTGTTTCTGTAAGGCCTTTTGTAGAGTATCCACATCATTTGGGGATTCAATAATGGCTCCCAGTTTGCAGTCATCTGCAAACTTTGTTAGCCAGAGTCCCTTAGTGTTGACCTGTACTTCAGAGAAGTAGATGCCAAACAAGAGCGGCCCCAGGACTGAACGCTGAGGTACTCCACTTGTCACTTGTCTGGAGCTGGATTTGGAGTCAGCTACTTTTACAGTGTGGGTTCTATCAGTAAGCCATTTAGCAACCCATTGGGTGACATAGGGATTAATGCCCAACTTAGTAAGTTTATCTATGATTTCAGAGTGGGGGATGGTGTCAAAGGCCTTGGCAAGGTCTAGATAGGCTGTGTGGACCACCTTACCCTTGTCCATGGCTCTGGAGACTGATTCAAAGAAGTCAATCAGGTTCAGGAGACAAGATCGGCCCTTCACAAACCCAAACTGGGTGGGGTCCAGTGTTTGAAGGTTGCCAATGTCTTTGTTTATAAGTTCCATGATAATACGCTCCATGGCCTTGCAGATAAGGCTTGTCAGACTGATGGGACGGTAGTTTCCGGGATCCAAGGTGGATCCCCCCTTGTGGATTGGGATAACTGTAGCTCTGCGCCACTCAGTGGGCACGAAACCTGAGGTGAGACTATGATTAAACATGACACTTAGGTGAGGTGCCAGTTCATATTGTAGTTCATGTAGTACACAGCCCGGGATGTCATCTGGTCCCATGGATGCTGTATTCTTGGCTTTAGAGAGTGCGTTTTGTACCTGTGTGGCCGTTATTACTGGAATTTGGCAATCTTCCGGTATTGAGATGGGCCATTTAGGGGGTGAGAGGGGGGTGAAGTTGGCACTGAATCGATCTGCCAGGATATTGGCAATATCCTTCGGATCAGTATATTTAATGCCATTCTGTTTTACAGCCTAGATTACTGCAAATCAGCAGTCTTTGTACTTTGTTTAAATATGGGAGCTACAAAGCATTCCATTGGCAAAAAGTGTTAAGACGATTAGTTGGTTAACTCCTACACATTTTGCTTGTGAAAATCAAATATGTACATTGTAATTCCATTACTTATCTAGCTATTAAGAAAGTAAATGAGTTTGCCCATGTATAATGTCCAGCAGTTAATGCAGAGGACTTAATTTCTAAGTTTCTAATAAATTGCTTGTTGGGCCCAGGGTACAGGGTTTAATTTCTACCACCTTTCTTTATCTACTATATGACTGTCAACAAGTCATTTAACCAGATAGTACTCATGGGTTGCTCCTAAAAAGGGACAGTTGTGTCCAGTGAGCTTACCTGGTCAACAAATAGGTAACAAAAAACTTAACCATTGCAATCTGGCAATAATTGGTCAGTGCCACAAATTATTCCTGTAATGTTCTGATTGATGTAGCATGTCATAAGAAATGGTCTCTTTGTTGGGTTTGTGTGATGGGGGTGGAAAAACCCTACTTGTGTCTTCATAGTGGTACTGGGATGTGCATGGCACCATTATGTGCTAAAAGGCATTGGTATTTATCAGTTAAATGATGCAGCTGCATGTAGCATAGAGTGATGGCACCATTACAGAAAGTGGTATACACTGTAAATCAAATGTATATGCAATTATTGATTTTTGCACTTGTTGACATATCAGATTGGGTAGATGAATGGGCTTTTAATGTCAGCAGTGGACCAGTGAATGCATCTCAAGGGCCATCGGTAAGTCATATGGACTTTAATCAGGCCACTCAAGGATAATAAATTCAGTCACAGCCTTGTGAATAAAACTCTGAGATATGCATCAAATTGTAATCAAAATTATTAAAGACAAATGCATCATTATCAAAAGTAAAAATGAGATTCAAGAGATAGCCATCTCAGACTGAGAATATGCATGTGTTTGGTAACCCAAGGCCAATAAGTGGTTTAATTTACTTCATCCTTTCTTAATTATAACCATCTGTTCAATCTTCTGTTGTATTATATAATGCTGTTTTATTGCAAAAATATCTGACTGCACAGACGAACATAAAAAACATCCTTCAGTAAGTTATTTGCATTTATGTTCAGTATGAGTGGCCCAGCCTAATTGGTAGATTGTGAGATGACCTACATACTCTGCTTCTTTATATTGCTCAAATCCCTCATAAGCAGAGTATGAATATGAGTGGTTCTGTAGCACTAGAATGTATTATTTTGCATTATAGCTATAAAAATACATATGTTAAGTCTATATATAATTAAGCTGTGACTGCATTATATCTCATGATAATGGTAGCCCCTTGAGTAACCCTTTTCTGGAAAGAAGGGGTTGTTCTTGAGAGTCTGATACACAGAGAAAGGACCAATCACAAAGTGTACTTCTGCAGAGCTGTTATTAGACCATCTTCATGATATCAGGAACTTTGCCTTCAACTCAAAAATAATTGTGCAACTGCTGCAAGATACTGTTTACATTTTTGAAAAATGTGTCGGCAACATATTTAAGACTTTTTTTCAGGCAACTTAAAATGTGATGAAATGTACCTCAGCTGTGAAGTGTCAGTTGAAGTGGGGTCCCTATCAGTTGATCGAGTTTTCAGAAACTCGAACACCATATGGTCGAGACGATATGATCACGTTTTTGAAAACCCAAAGCTTTTGAATGAAGATCGTGGTACAGCAAGGACTTGGAAATTTACCCTCTTCCTCAATGTAGTGTGATCTCAGAGTTGGCTTATATAATTTGCAGGGAGGGGTGTCCCACATGGGGGTGCAGTGGGGCTTGCCCCCCTGCAAAAAAGTAAAAAAGGTAGATTTGTGTTTGCGAAAAGTCAATCATCTGACATAGACCTGTTTGAGTCAGCAAATGTAGCTTGTTAACATGACAGTATTAAGACAAGGGGTCTGTCAGATGAGCTGACTCTCTTTTCCAGAACAAAATAGGAACACATTTTTTGTTTATGTCAGTGTCTGGCTACAATGATTAGAGACAAACACTTTTTGTTTCTAGAAACAAATGTAAGAAGTTCCTATCAGCAGGCTATTATTTTTCTCAGATATTTTGTTCAGACTGCTTGTAAGTACTTTGTAACAAAGCTGTTTTGACTTGTGTTTCTTAATAAATCTGTTTTGACTGTTTTTAATGGATGTCTCATGTGTTTGTGTCTCTGTCACCCTTGTCTTAGAATTCTAGCATTGACTCTAAAGCATAGTGTAACCCTAGATCCTGAACAACTTTAATATTTATCATAAAAAGTGCAATTATAAGTCATTGTCTGATTTGTCAGTACACATTTACACAGGCAGATTCTAAAAACTCTTATCCTTTATACATGAGCATTTTCACATAGGTGCCTATAATAGACTGCCACAAAAAATAGTACCTACATTCAGAGCAAGTGAACAGGCAGTGAACAGAGACAGTGTATTTGAATTAAGCTGGGATCAAAGTCAATGATGACACTTACATCAGAGTGTATTTAATTTGAATTAGCCACTGTGCAGAAGCACTTTATACAAGCAACCACTAAAGGAAGTGCAGTAGAGTGTCACAAATGATACTTATAAAGTATCATACCACATGCTGCACACATCTTCTACACAAAGTACCACAAACATGACAAGGTAGGAATACATAATGGCAGAGAAGTAACTGGCTTTTGTGGTGCCTGGTGCAGATTATCTGGTGCCACTGTCCTTGAGTCTAAAAAGAGGGCTCAGCCTCCATCGTGATCCTCCTAGCTTTCAAAGAATATATGCACACACACACACACACACACACACACACACACACACACACACACACACACACACACACACACACACCACACACTTTCTAAATAATTGTAGCAAACCACTTTATACCAATGTAACAAGCAGCTTGCTGCATTCTATTATGAATACAATAGATGGATGCTAAAGCAATAGTGCTTCAGCTCTGACTACAAATGCAATAAATTCTGGCATTACACCACCACCATTCAGCATCTACCAAATATTCCCCCAACACCGTGTGTGGCCAGAGCAGCTGCTCCCTATGCACCACCATAGCTATGCTTCTGCATAATGAAACAGAATGGTCTATCACAAAGAAATAGCTAGCAAAATGTAGGAAGTGTTAAACTGAGTACCGGGTAAGCCACATACATGTGACATGCAACTGTATAATACTGTCATAAGTGCATAGGGATGCAGAACAGCAAACAACAGATCTGCACATAATAAGAAAATAGGCATCATTCAAAAATATACAAAATGAATATGAAAAGTCAGACAGCACTTTTATAATGCTACTTGACAAAACTAAAAAAATACTATATAAAATATAGCCACATGACTACTCAGTCTCACACACACATACATACATGTGTGTGTGTGTGTGTGTGTGTGTGTGTGTGTGTGTGTGTGTGTGTGTGTGTGTGTGTACTCAAAGTAATGACTCAGTCCAAGAAGAAACACAAAACTAGAACAAAGCATATATTCTTTTCTTTTAATTTGTGCTGGGGTTGTGCTAGACCTCTATGCACCATGATTAAATATAACTAACACTAAAGTAATTGCATTGTATAGAACATTAAATTCTAAATTGCTGAAGTTACCTCAGTCAAAAATGCTCATGTATGAAGGGCAGAGTTGTTCAAACCTGCCTGTGTCAATGTGTGCTGCCAAATCACGTGTGATATAGTTGCATTACTATATATATATATATATATATATATATATATATATATATATATATATATATATATATATATTACTATATATATATATATATATATATATATATATATATATATATATATATATATGTAGTTTGTGAGTTCTGGGACATCCATGTACTGACTGTTTTGCTGAACTTGGCATATGTTCAATAAACAAGAAAAGGAATTTAGACATTTGCTATTCAGGTTCAAGGCCTCTACCCCCTGTAGATCTGCTTTACTTACATAATTAAGTTTGATGATGTGGTACTTCAGGGAAAGGACAATTTTGCTTACCACATACAATTCCTGTTTCAGCCAGCTGTGCATTCACATAGATTCGGTCACCGCATAGATCATGCAGATCACCAACTCCAGCATTATGTTATTGTGTAATATACATACATTTGGTTACCACATTCAGCATGCAGCTGACTGACTCCTGAGCTGTGTTATTGTGTAATATACATACATTATATATATATATATATATATATATATATATATATATATATATATATATATATACATATATATATATATATATATATATAAACAATTACAAAACATGTCTGCTTCAATAAAACAAAAGAACTCCATTTGGAAATAAAGAAAACCAGATCTAAATACATTTAGATACTATATACAACAGCTATATAAACACATCACACACACAAAGTATAAATATATGCAATAAAATAAATCACATTGCATGCCTGCTAATAATATTAATTTATCAGCTTATAGATCTGTTAAACTGGCTGTCAATGAACTGAATGAATGAATGACGTTTCACTGACTTCATTAGAGTAAAAATATAGTTTACCGGTAGTTGACTTAGGGAAGGAGGCTGTATTTTAAATGACATTTTGAGATCCCTTATGTTTAAATGATCTACCACAAGGTGGTATACCTTTGCGGCTACAATTATATTAAATTAAAATGTCATGGGAACATGCCAAGTAGAATTCTGAATACCTCCCTGCTCCTTCAGTTACTTTTTTTCATTTTGATAAGTTTTATTTAAATAGTTTGGTATACTGACACTCAGTCATAGTGTCGTCAGCCTCAGTAGTTGATATGTAATACGTATAACAATGATATAAGATAAATAATATTCCAGTTGTGACAGGTAAGAATTATATATCTTTTCTGGCTGGCTTGCATATGTTAAAAAAAGAGAACAATGTAGGAACAGTGCCATAATGTGAAAGATAATATGTTTCAAACCATGATACTCTGGGCCACAAAATGTAAGTGTGAAAGCATATAAAAATAGGCACCAGCCATGCAGAGATTTATAGTACACAGCACATGTCTGAAATGCTTGTTTGCAAAGGACATAGGACTTTAATGTGCCATAAATGAAGAATCAATAATGAAACATAAAATGTAAAACTTGAACCATGAAGTGCATGTTTCCAAAGTTACTTACATGTGAATATGTGATAAAATAAGATAACTGCAATGAGTCACTGGTGTGTGTGTGTGTGTGTGTGTGTGTGTGTGTGTGTGTGTGTGTGTGTGTGTGTGTGTGCACTCCAGATGCAAATCTTCAGGAGCATATCATTTTCTGTAAAAACAACATAAATTACTGTGTCACGCAGCATTAACAGAGGACAAATTCACATTTCTGCATCCAGTCCCTAAGCAGCATATCCATTACATATCAAATCAGTGTCAAAACTACATTATTCTATGGAAACATGCAATTTTATCAAAAAAGGAAATAAAAAGAAAAAACAGAAATGTAATGTTTCTTGCAAACGGCAAGCCTCACCTGTACTGTCCTTTCCTTGTTACTTAACTACCCTAACTTCATGATTACACAACAGAGAAAGAACAAGAATAATGTTGATCAAAATTCTGACCAACTGCAGTTTTTAGGAGTTCTCATCACAGAAAGAAGCAGGAAAACCACTTCCACAAACTCCAAAATAAGTGTAATAATGGGAAAAAAGTTTAACTGCACTGTCATTTAAATCAAATGACAGTCTGCACAAATTAAACCACTCATTGCAGTTGTCATTCATTTTTAATTGCTACTCCCAGAATTCTTTTCTTGAAAGTATCATTGATCCAACAGCATACTCCCACAGAAAAATAAGTAAAAGCAGTGACTCCTAAAACCATAACAATAAACTCTAAAACGTATACTCCTAAAGTCTTGCATGCAAGAGACATGTTTGGAGCACGTAATACCAGGATCATCATGGAAACCAGTTTACTTTTATTTTTACATGTAAAATCTTAAATTAACCAATTAATTAATTAATTTAATTAATTTTCATTTTAGTACTTGTTATTCAGCCATGTGCATGCATCCAGCGCAGACTTTTTTTTTCAGCCATGAAGGTGGGTTACAATGACTAAAGTAAGTGCAATACTAATTACTATTATTTTATGTTAGCATGTGATTGGAAGAAAGATTATCCAAAGGAAACCCTTTTGGATATATGCAGTCTTTTTGCAGACAGCTGTCAGCAGAAAGGATTGAAAAAAGATAGTGGAGGTGGGAAGCGGAATCTTTAAATTCTGAACCATCACCTTGTCCAACAAAGAGAATTACAGTAGCAAGATGATGTCTTTACAAGGGTGACAGACGAAAAAAATCTACCTTTACATGTATGTTACAGACATTGAGACCTGTATTTCACATCATATTAAGGCCATTCTTGATGGAATATTTCATGTCAGGGTTTCAACAGGTAGTACACTCACCTTTGATTCGGGAAGATTAGAAGAAGGCTGGTGAATCCCACTATTCTTACTTGGTTTAATTTTTTTTTAGTACTGACAATGTGGTGCTGAACGTTGAGGGGATTCTCACTCATGAGGTGCTGCTACTCTTCAGCTGAGACAACAAACTGAGCTCTCAATCTGCAGGAGTCGGTGGTAGCTCTCAGGTAGATGTAAAAGATGTCATAGGGTAGAGGATTTTCTGCAGTTTCTTGGCCACGGTCCCCATAGTCAGTTTGATACCACCTCAGGTTTCCCTGAAAACTCACCATGCCTGTTGGAAATAACATAGTCAGCAAAAGAAACTAAATAAATAAAATGTTAATGTACAGTGTCCATCAAAACGTTAGCATGCATGATACTAATGATAGGTTCTATGAGGCCAAAATAGATAACTTTATTGAATCACTTCTTATTAAAGTGCAAGGACTATAGTACAGAAATGCCTCAGTATGAGTGTAAGATACACATGTGTTTAAGTGAACAGATGATGTGTTGCTCAACATACAGTGGAACTTAAGCTATATAGTCAGTGGCACAGTAGTGCAGCATAAAATAGAATAATCTAGAAAATGCACATCTGATGAGCAATCAACAAAGCACATATGAGGATTGTGTCACATACAACACATTTTTAGAGGGCAGGCCAGCACAATGCATGTAAGATTTATAGTTTTACAGTTATGATTTCCATCTTTGGCTGTCACTATTGCATTTTACATGATGTCTTATCTTAAAATATACAAATATGGCAGAAATACAAGTCATTTCTGATTTATATAACTGCATGCCCACGTACGGGTCTATTTTGGAAGCTTGAAGTTTCAAAACTTCGAACTTCATATGGTCGAGACCATAAGATCAAAGTTTTGAAACTTTGAACAATTTAAATGGAAATCATGTGCAGTGTGGAATGCGAAATTTACCGTTCTCTTCTCTGTAGTGTGATCTTGGAGTTGGTATATTTAATTGGCAGGGGATGTGGGGGTACAGGGGGGCTTGCTCCCTTGCATAAATGTAAAAATAGTTTTTATTTTTTTTTTATTGTAGTTTTGAACTTTCAAAACTTCAATGTTATGGTCTTGATCATATGAAATTTGAAGTTTTGAAAGTTCGAGCTTCAAAAGTAGATTCCCATGTACATGATGTCAAATTGATCTTGTAAAACATCAACATTATATGTCACAACATAAATCCAAAATGTGAAATTACATGACAAAATGCAATGCAAGAAGGAACATAAAATAGTTATATTCTGTCTTTACTCCTGATGGGAACTGTTAGCACAAGCGGTATTAAACAACTGATAGGAAAAACAAAATTAAGTATAAAGAGGGAGCAGAAGATTTGTTTCACATGCAGATATCCATGGCTACTTTATAGTGCTGGAAGCTGCACTGATAGTTATGCCATGTAATACCAAACTCTCAGTGTTTACCATATAAATGAAAAGTGCAACTCACTGACGTAAATGAAGGATAAGAATAAAATCAATCACAAAATCCTTACTTGGTGGCTTTGCTAAATCCTCCATTCAGCTCTGATTTAGACTGCTTTTCAGAAGTTACAATGCATGGGCATGAACATGCCCCACATCGGTGCCTATTGTGATGTAACATTACTATAGTAAAAGACCATTGAAAAATTTATGTATTGCCGTTATAACTCAACATGTATGTAAGCAATACTTACTTACTATATCATTTCATGTACCTAATACTTTCATTGCATCCCACACTGACTGTTCTCCAGGAAGAGCTGACACAGACAAACAACTGCCGTCAAAGCCATGGACTAAAACTAAATTTCAAGAAATACATACTAGTATCCTTTGGGAAGTCATCCACCCCTGGTAACTATCATATGGACAACACACCCCTAAGACTTAACCCAGTAGTCAGGTACTTGGGAGTACACATAGGCAGTAATCTGGCCTTTGACCATCGCATGTTTACAGTACTGAGGAAATCATTCACCGAGGAAATCATTCTATGTTGTACAACTTATAAACAAAGGCATGGCATCTAGGTCCATGGAAGTCATAGTTCCACTGTATCTGACATTCATCAGACCTATCATTGAGCACAGTGCCCCCTTTGGTATGTACCTAACCAGGCATATCCAACAACTGGAATGTCCACAGAGGTTCCTCACTAAAAGAATACAGGGCATAAGTAACATGTCCTATACAGACTGCCTCAAGGCTTTATCCCTGTATTCTGCTCCTACAGACTGTTGAGGTGAGATCTATGTCTGGCATACAGAGCAATGTCAGGCCTCACTCTGATGGACCTTCTGCATAAGTGAGAAACAAACAGCACTAGAATTACCCATTCTAAAGACTTAAACCTTGCCTGTGATATAAATAGGATCTGCTGGAGAGACAGGTATGTATCCCAGAGACTACCAATTCTCTAGAACAGGTTCCCCATCCATATGAAGCAGAGTTCTTTCCTGACCTGAATTAGATGGGGAACAGGAAATTCATCCCTGGTTTGGCACTATGTCTCTCGTGGACACAGGCAGCCTGTAAATGGTTTATTTCCCAGGACCCTGCTTGTACATGTTTCATCTCCCAAACCTCTGCTTACACTTATCAAGGGTACCAGAACTTGTCAGAGATTTGGGATGCATGGCTAGGCTTAAAAAAGCCATTGTGGTTGTTAGTTTAGTAAACACCTATGAACCTATGAACACTTCCTCATAGTCTGACTTATAGCAGCATTCTTCTGCTTCCTGCAGTGTATTAAGTCTTAGATTTATATTGTATATTTATATTTGAATGCATATTCATCAGTTATCACTATTAAATTCTTCACAAAGGAAAATAGCATATCAATCATACATAGATTGTTTGCTTGTCTTTTTAATTATTTAATCATTTCTTTTGGTGTAAAAGCTGGATGGATCTTTCTGGAACCAAAAAATCTCAACCTCTTAGTGCAGGAAATCTAGACAAGCCCTAAAATAATGGGGGGACAAAGGCTCAAAAACAGGAACATATGTTAAATATTGCTCTTATAAACTCAGAAAGTTGCAAGAATACTTGGATTTGTGTTATGATGTATTTTCTGAAGGATATGAAATGTGAAACAAGTCTGAAACTCAAATCTATATCATTATTTAGTGACTTCAATTCTCAGCGATTTACCAGAAAACTACAAATTTTAAGAGAAACAAAAGAAAATATAAGGCAAAAATCTCGACATTCTGAGAAAATCTGGACATTTGAGAGGTATGGGACCCACACCTATTGATGAATCTGTACTATTATACTTTCACAGTTTAAAATACCTCTTCATCCCTTACAGTTATCCTTAACTTTTATTTGTAAGAAGCGTGTAAAAAGAAATACATCAGAAATGCCTTATTTAAATTTGTCAAGTACTATTCTAATTACTTTTATTTTATTTTCTCATTAATTTATTGATACATTTGTTTATTTATTTATTTTTTGTGGTGGACTAGGTAAAAACCTACAACCTTCTTTACTTGTAGTGGGCCAAACCCCTTCAGTTAGAAGTTTTGTTGCAGTATCCATGTGATAAGAAGCCCCAGGGAAACACATAGCAGTTGGTTGTTACACACAGGTAGAAGTGGTGATCTTAATAACATTCTCAAAGTATGTAGGCTTAAATGGAAACTCCAGTTAGCAGCAGACACAACTCCTAGTTCAATTTCAGTGTCACTGTCAGCATTAAATGCTATTTAAAGCCCTTGCCATATTTTTATTGAGTATTTCTACTACAATCATTAATTTTATTTGAATATTTTAATTTTTAAGTTAAGACTTCGGTAATCGTGAAATTTATTCATCTGTATGATCTTATGATTTTAAGACAAATGTATTGTAATGAGTTTTGAATAAAGTTTTAATAGGTGTAAAGATGTTTGTACGTATTGTAGAATGGAAAGTACTCCGTTGTCAACGTATTAAATATCATTGTTCCATATTTGTCAAGTTGTTGTTTTTTTTTTGCTAGTGCTGGTGCATGGTAATGTTTGGTTTTATTAATTTTATATATATCAAAATTATCTACATTTATATGTAAGTAACATTTAGTAGAAACTCTAGAGGGTTTATCAATGAAGATATTCTTAAGTGATAAAATGAATACTATTCCGTACAGCTTGATCTTTCTATCTGCATTCCTAACTTCTAATTATACAACGACCCCCCCCCATTAATATTCTAAAACTTGCACACTGATTGGTCAGCGTGCACGTTGTAAATCAGAGTTATACTAATGGAAAAAGGTCCGGTCGCCTTGACTTTTTCCATTAGTATAACTTTTTTTTTTTTAAAGCAACGGAGAACGTAAGATCTCAGTTGCTTTTTACACACGGTCTCGCTATGTTAAACGAGTTTAACATAGCAAGACAGCTTTAAAAAAAGTAACGGAGATCTTCCTAACTCCATTGCTTTTTTTAAAGGTGTCTCGCTATGTTAAATGGGTTTAACATAGCGAGACAGCTTTAAAAAAAGCAAAGGAGATTCTCCGTTGATTTTTTTAAAGCTGTCTCACTATGTTAAACTCCATTAACATAGCAAGACACTTTGTAAAAAGCAACGGAGATCATGCTTTCTCCATTGCTTTTTTCAAAACTGTCTTGCTATGTTAAATGGGCTTAACATAACGAGACAGCTTTAAAAAAAGCAACAGAGATTCTCTATGCAATAGAAAGGATGGTGGCAAAGAGGTTGGGGAAGACAGAAGTACTGATGCAATGAAAAACTGAAACTGATATATATATATATATATATATATATATATATATATATATATATATATATGTATGTATTTTGATTTTGATTGTTATAAAGTTACACTGAAAAGTGAAGGACCAGCAAACACATCTCAATTTAACACAGCTGTTAGCATACACAGCTGAGAAGGGGACCAAAATCAACAGCCGTTATCATCTGTATTCTGACAGAGGAGTATCGTGATGAGCTACTTGGATAGACCAGCAGGGTTTCCTTGTCTGAAACACAGTAATGATATCTGAAACAAATGTACATTTGCAAAGAGAAAACGCTGCTCAGACATACTTTTCACTTACAGGTTATATGCAAAGGAAACAAGTATTTTGACAAAGATTAAGGTTATAATTCCAAATGGAAAGGGATGATGATGAAGCAGGTAGGAAGTTCAAGAAATAAAGATCAAAAGAAAGATGGATTTTGGATAACAATCATTAAGGAGAATAATACTAACTATACCGAATATTATATTCATAAAGTAGCAGAAGGTAATCTAAGAACTAAGCCAACATGAGAATGGAGAAAGGAGATTTTGCCAATAGGGATGGCTGCAAGCAGGGGTACAGACAATAGGCAAAAAGGGGCTGGAGTAAACTGGCAAAGGAACCAAAGTACTGGGAGCAAATAACTGGAAAGGAAAAGGTAATAAAGTGGGATGAGGCCAATAAGATGTTTGGACTGCAGGCTACAGACTGCCTTCCATACCAAGGACGGATATCAAGAGAAACATGGGTGATTTCAGGGGCAGCTCATGGTATTAGACTGCTGGGCTGAAGACCCCCAATTATATAAAAGAAAAGTTTAAATAGTTATTTTTACACACTAGTAGCAGTGTGAACTGCAAACTAGTGTGCAATGTCAAGGATGCAATGATTCGCGGAACTCAGAAATGCGAACATGTGTATTCGAGTACTGCTTTAAAAAAAGAAAAAAAATAATTTTCTGTTTTAAAAACAATCCAGATTAGGAAGACTGCAAGGATCAATGAAGATGCTCATAAGTCATTGCGTTTTTTTTACCGCAGTAAATTAGAATCCAACTGGAGTGTTAAGTTTGCAGCCACGTCACATAATCTGATTACGTGATATGGCTGATGATTAGTCCTCCTGTTGCTCTTGCATTCTCTTTCTGTGCTTATTAAGTTACAGTTAATCTGAAAGGGAGAGAGCAAGAGAGTTAGATGGATGGATGATCATGATCGAGAAACCTGGACTGTTAAATTGAGACTTCTTTGGTAAGTAAGAGAAGGTAAGGGCTCCTTGGCAAGGAAGTTTTTTTTTAATCAACTTAAAAAAAAATAAGAAGAAATCATGTTTTGTTTTGTTTTTTTTGGCACGGCCAACTAAATATTGTCTGCATTTTTTTCCTGGCAGGGTTTTAACTAATATCTTTTTGCAGGGTCAATCAAAATAGATTAGGGTTGTGTGTTGATGTTTTGTTGTTGAAACTCTGGCCTTGCATGACTGAAGTGTGTTTGGGTGAACTGAAATAAGATCACCTGCAAGCTCTTATGTGTTGCAAACGAAATACGATAATGTAACCATTGTCTTTTCTCTTCATTATTTTAAACCTTGTAGACTAAAAGCACATACTGTGGGTAGGCAATTGGACTGAGGAGCTTTACCTAGTATGTGTGAATGAAATGACTGACCTTACCGTTGTAATACTGACTTGCTTTGCAAGAGTAATGTGCATCTGAGTGAAGTAAGGTCGGCCACAAGCACTGAACTCTGGCTATTGTTTATGTGAAAAAATATATATATTAATAACAATGTTGCCTTTTATGCCTTTTTTGTCTTTTAATCTTACAAGATCAGATCACATAATGTGGGTGGGGTGGGTAATAAGGATCAGGGCTACGTGTGAATGAAACAACTGGCCCTGACATTTACTGTTGTCGTAATTCCAGCTTTCCAAGACTGCGAAATTTGTCTGTACTTTCAGATGAAGGCAATCTAATTATCAAATGTATGAGTCATTCGTAATGTATGCTGTTTTACATCTCTTCATGTAGATAGTGAATGTCTGTTTAAAAATGATTGTAATTTATTTATTTATTTATTTATTTAAATTTGTTGACTGGGAGTGTCCGACTGGACGTGGGTCCATTTTCAGCGGAGGCCCGGGGAGAAAAGCTCCACAGTAAAATAAACAGACAGTAGTTACATTGGATTACATAGCGATTAACAATTTAACAGAGAAATTACTTACAACATACTTACAGTTGAAGAACATAGTACATCAGTAGACAACTAGAATCTTTATCTGTGAAGTACATAACAGGCATTGACAAATGTAACAATGAGAAGTTCCTGCTGTATAATAAGTACTAGGCTTATGAGCATCTGAGCTTGCTATCATCAAGGTAGTTAGTGGAGGTGAAAGAAAGGTAGTAGTTGGATGGGGTGGATGATATTAGAGTGGGAGTTGCAAGGGCATAGCCAACATGTTTTTAGGTATGCTTTTAATAAAGTTTTGAACTTGGTGCATGATGGTACGGAGGTAATTGTGGGTGGGAGTGAGTTCCATAATTTGGTTATGGCGCAAGAGAATAGTGCTTCACCAGCAGAGTTATTGGCTTTAGTGATCTGCAAGTGATTTTTGTTGCTGGATCTTAGTTGTCTGGTGGTGCGATAGGGTTGGAGTAGATTCTGGAGGGATGGGACATTTAGTGAATGGTTTACTAGTTTGTGGGCGAGTGAGAGTTGATACCACTGAAGGAGGTGAGGGAGTTCAAGCCAGCCCAGTTCAGCAAGTGAGAGACAGTGGTGACTACGGTAGGATGCCCCTGTGGCTTAATTTGGCGATTTTGTTGTAGCAGGTCTCTAGCTTGTTTAGATCACATTGCCTTAGGTTGGTATATACTGGAGAGGCATAAAGTAGGGTGGAGATAAGGTGGGAATTTGCTATTGAAATCTTTGCTGCTTTGGTGAGAAATTGTTTATTTCTGTATAATGCTCCTAGTTTTTTGTGGACTTTTTTATGGTCATGGATATGTGAATGTCAAATTTTAGTTTATTGTCTATTTCCACTCCTAGCAATTTGGTGTGTTCAGTTGAGTATATAGTGGTGTTGTCTTTTGCTGTGATGTTAAAGTGAGAGTTGTTTTGAGTATGTTTGGTGGGTTGGAAGATGAGTAGTTTAGTTTTGTTTGGGTTGAGTATTAATTGGGCATCAGATAACCATGTTTCAACAGAGGAAAAGGCTTCCTGTGTGACTTTTTGCAGTTTGGGTAGGGACTGGGCTGAGTAGATGATGGTTGAGTCATCTGCATATTGGATGAGTGTGCCATGTTTGGTGGCAGAGGCTAGATTATTAGTGTAAACAGAGAAAAGTAGGGGTCCAAGGATGGATCCTTGGGGAACCCCTATGGAGACAGGTAGTTGGGGAGATATGTCATTCTGCCATACAACGGATTGTTGGCGGTCAGACAGGTAACTCTGAAACCAGTTAGTGACTGATTATGAGAAGGATAGGTTATTGAGGACAGAGATAAGTTGTTTGTGTGGGACCATGTCAAATGCTTTAGATAGGTCTAGGAAAGTAGCAGAGGAGAGATAGCAATTGTTTGTATGCTGAATGATAGTGTTAGTAAAGGAGAGTAAGGCAGTGGTGGTGCTATGGTTTGGTCGGAAACCATGCTGAGTACTGGAAAGGAGGTTGTTAGTAATTAGTATATTAGAGCTTTTCTTCCCAGACATATGCTGGAAATGTTTTTTGGAACAAACACAGTTGGGCAAACCTGGATAAACAAAAGTAAAATAAAATTAAATTTGTATTTGTGTAAGGTGAGCTGGCACACATAAGTTGTGACTAATGTTTCTGTCAACTAAATGAAATTAATGCAAGTATGTAACCTAACTGTTACTATTATTTCTAATTTAATCCTGACAGGGTCATAGCAGATGCTTTTGTTCAGTAATGGGGAGTGGGCTGTTTGTGAATGAAATGGATTGACTGGCCCTGCTGTTTACTGTTGTACTTCTGGTTTTGCAAGATTAATGTTTATTTTGGTAAAGTCAACTATCATACAAGCCTGTGCCACTGTCTCTCAGAACCACTGGCACATTAGGCATTGGAGTGACCTTGAATTGTTAGTAAGAAATTAAAACAGTTCAGTGGGATTTCCACTTGGCATTGTACAAAATGCAGATTACCTGATACAGTACAATGTATGTTTACTACATCATGTGTACTCATAATAGTTTTCATGCAATCAAGAACGACCACGTTTTTACTGATAACCTAAACATCTCAACAGCTATGAAATGTGATTTAGTCTAGTATTTGCTAGACTATTCAACATGTGCAATAGTGAGTGAGCAGTTATTTTATGTAAAATGGTAAGCATGATCAGTGTTTTTCCCACTGTTACATAGCTCCACCCCATGAAATTAACCCCACCCCTTTCTAGTTGGCCCCACCCCTTTCAGGTATCTCCTGCAGCCCCCACTTTAATTTGAAGTCACCAGCCATCACTGAGGAGATTCTTTAGTGAAAGACATGGTATGGTGGAGTTTTCAGTTGAATCGAGAATAAAAGCTGCTGTTAAAAAAGGATAATAATATTGCATGATAACTATAAGAATCAATCTGATAACATTAGAAAAGATTGGAATGACAGATTGTAAAAGCAGTTTACAGGAGAATAATGGGAGAACATATGTATGACTCCCAAATATGCAACAAGGTCTGGAAAGTTTAGGATCTTTGCTTAGAAGTGTTTGCATAGCTATTTGTATATTCCAAGCAGACTTTAAAGACTTTTTCTTCAGGAAAATGTTGGAGGCGTAATGGAAAAGAAAGAAATAATTGTGATTTGCTTGAAAGTGTTTGCATATTCCAACCAGACTTCAAAGAGTTTTTCTTCAGTAAAATGCTGGAGGTGTGATAGAAAAGAAATAAATAATTGGGAACATATGTTGTGGGAGTGCAATGATAATAACGATAATGATGTAATATTACATAACACAAATGAAATGGGGGGGTGGAATCCACAAGCACAATGTGGGATACAGCCATAACATCCTGACACTCTTGTCCAAGTACATGGCATGATGCATGCGCAAACACAAGCTAATAACATTCAACAGTCATTGTACAATTCAACTGTCCGTTAATTCATGTGTAAACACCAAAGGCCATTCAGAACGCAGACACCTCAATTAACATATATACTCAGGGACCCAACGAGATATCGAGTTGTGTTTTGAATATCAACAAAGAAGAAAACTGTCGAATATGCAAAGGACCCTGTTCCAAAGTTGAACTAATGACTGCATTAAATAGTTAGCTCTTAAAACTGCCCTTGACTCCTCAATTCTGTAAGAAAAATATGCTCCCGTGATTGATATGCTTGTATTCAACAATTCAATATTTAGTAGAGATTGATATTCTTCATTCCAGAGTCCCCTGTAGGTTAAACAAAGTTTACCCATAAGATACCTGCAACTGACTGAAATGAGGCCTAAACTTTCCAGTCTAGATTCGTATGATTCATTTCTACAAGTAATGATATGCCTTGTAAATTTTTGTTGAGTACCTTCTAAAATCAGGAGATCACCTTTCTTGTAGGAACAAAACAACATGTTGTACTCAATGATGGGTCGAACATATGTTATGAATATCCTCAAAAGGTCATTATTTCTTATTGTAAAGTTCTTAAAAAGTAAACCAAAAAATTTTAATGCCTTAACTTTAACTTTTAAGGTATTTTTCCTATATTTAAAATTACTACATATAATAATACTTAAATCCTTATACTTTCTCAGCTTCTGTAACTCATGGGGACCTAAGTTTATTTGACATTCAACCACCAGTTTCCCAAAATGCAAAGTATCACATTTCTCCTTATTAAATTTTTTCCAGTTAAGTCTAACTATTGAACCACCAAATGCATGGAAGTGTTGAAGTGGTCAATATCCTCTGTTGATGGCCATGCTGCTACTTTTTACCTATACTAGTTGTCATAGAAGTAGCAGCGATTTAAAAGATATACTGTTTGAAAGTGAATCTCTGCTACTGTTAACAGTAAATGTTATACAGTCTGAAACAATTATATTCATTCCAGTTCTCTCTTAGGTGATCTAGTATCCTCCTCTGCAACTGCTGCCTGTTCACTGCAGTGTCTTCAGGAGCCGTGCACAGAAAAAGAACACTGAGTAATATCTGTGGAAGGCACTCAGTGATAGGTCTTCAGGAGCTGTGCACAGAAAAAGAGCACTGAGTAATATCTGTGGAAGGCACTCAGTGGTAGGTCTTCAGGAGCTGTGCACAGAAAAAGAGCACTGAGTAATATCTGTGGAAGGCACTCAGTGGTAGGTCTTCAGGAGCTGTGCACAGAAAAAGAGCACTGAGTAATATCTGTGAAGGCACTCAGTGGTAGGTTATATGTGTAGCTGACATAAGTTTTATTTACTGTACACATATTTTTCCTGCTGTTTTACTTCATAATCACAATAGTGTAGGAGGTGAGGAATGTACCACCTTGGTTCCATGTATGGGATGCCAGTGGCATGAATGACAGCCTCAGTTAAACTATTTCAGGCTTGAGTCTTATACTGTGGCCCCTGATAGCCATCCTACAGGGCCCTCTGGCTGTAATCCTTAGGAAACAGTACATACAATATTTAGACTGCTCTACACACAACTCCTGCACTCTAAAAGGAGCACTACCCCTTCTTTCTCCAACCATGATATCTCAACATGAAGAATCTAAATGAAAAAAATGTCATAAAAATTGGTGCCCATATAGTCTCACATGTCCCATCTGCCATTCAGTTATGGGCATTGACAGGCATCTCATTTGCATGATGCATGGTCGGCTATGGCAGTATAGGTATAGGTTCATAGGTTCATAGGTTGGTACTAGGCTATCGGCCCTAGGGCCTATACAAGCCTATAACAATTCTCTGGCTATTTCTTCCCACAGTATTTACTTCCCTGGACCCATGTATTGTTTTTTTATGATTCACAAAATCACTTTAATGTGTGAAACATGGCAGCTCTGTGTCCCTGTGTATGCTGTTAAGAAGTCAGTTGCTACAGCAACTCCATTTATAGATAGTTAGATGTGGAATTACAGATCTCCCCTTGGCATCATGGCCTGGACCAAGTGTTGCCCATATTGACCCAGGTGTTTGCACAACATCAAAGAGACTTTTGTGTGATGGTTGGCTGGTGAGATATTTGTGCATATTGAATTATTCAGAGACAATAATGAGTTGAGTCCTAATTAGCATAATCATTGAACCCATTCAAGTCAATCTGCATGATATAAGATCGTTGACAGGCAGAAATTCTCATCTTGGTATGATAGAAACTCTAGAGCAGCAACATTTGGAGCCTGAGAATGCTGATCAATCAAAACTTCAGCTCTACTTTTAGAAGGTAAGTGGTACTTTCCACACATCTATCTTTTCACATAGTACTTTTCACTAAATATTTAGACATAATGAGAGATAGGTCTGTCTGTAAGTGAATGATGTCCACTCCTGTGCTCCATTCAATACCTGTTCCCTGCCAATTGTACGTTGTTTTTTGGTTTACCTGTGTCCCATGCACAGCATGATCAGCCTATGCATGGATACACATGGCCTGAATTTGACTTTGTAAGCATCATGTTTACTGCTGTGTATCTGTTCCACTCTTGTGTAGTATGTTCTGAAGTTATGCTCAAGCTGCTGCCTCTTTGCCAGTGCCACTGTATACAGCACCTCCTTCAGTATGGTACGATAAACCCCTGCTGCTGTCTCCTTCACTGACTCCTCATCTGACCCTGCCACCACTGACTGGTGCACTGGGGACTACTGCCCCTGCAAGTGCCCTCTCTTCTGTAACTGCTTCCTAATTATGATACTGTATAATACTGCACACACTGATAGTATTTTGGCACATGTCTTACGGTCATACTGCATGGCCTCATGGGATGAATCCAGTTAGCAAAAGCATGCCTTCAACAGCCCAGACACATGCTCAATAATGTTTCCTGTCTGCAACTGGGCAAGTCTGTACCCACTGTCTGTTTGATTTTTTGGATGTCTTATTAGTGTCATGAACCAGAGTTCCAAAACATACCTGGCATTTTGAACAAGGTGCCACTTTATGATGTCACCCCTCACAAACTGTTGTTACAGGTCACAGGTGTGTCATAAGTGGGAGTCATGATAAATTCATAGAATGTCTGCACACAAACACACACACACACACACACACACACACACACACACACACACACACACACACACACACACACACACACACACACACATTGTAAATGGCATTCTGTTCTTTAAAGACACCTGGCAGTTACTGGAGAGATACCCTATGCAATTAATGTACCTCGTTCCCAGTTCAAAAGGCAGTGCCTTTATTTCTATGTGGGTACAGTATATGGCTCCCAGTACCTCAGGGGAATGAGCTACATTACAGAAAGTTTGCATGGTGTTAGTCCTTTCCCTTGGGGTGTATGCAAACTGCAAATGCTCTCCCACATGCTGAAGCACAGCATCAAGAAACTGGTGTATTCTTGAGACAGACACTCACGATACCACCAGTGTGTACCCAGTAGGTTGCTGAAAGGTTTCTATAGCCAAAATATGTAAAGCCACATATACCTTAGTATCTACTGGCATAAACACTCCAGGACTCCCATGGGGCCGCAAAGGAGGCCTAGACATTTCCAGAATTTCTCAGATGATGTCCCTATCTACACTGTACTAGTCTACAATGATAGTGTTGTACAATCCATGAGTTAGACTGTATATTTGATTTAATTCTTTATAATAGGTAGGTCAACCAAACTACTTATGAAACAGTCATTTGCTTACTATATTCTGCTGCTCAGTAACCACTTATCAGTGAACTTGGTAATATTTCAGAAAATAAATTAACAGTCCTCCTCATGATGTCACCTGGTGTCTGTTAGTTTAGAAATCTCCAGTCTGTTTAGCCATCCTGTTCCAAAAATCAATCACTTGAGTAAGCAAACAATTCATATCTAACCCTTTGCTTCACTTATTCTCTGCTTTTCCAGCATCAAAACCTCTCAGTTTAACTGCCTCTGTATCCTTTTATTCCACTTTCAGTTGCTGTAGTCTCATACACAGCTCTTTAGTCTTATAAATCATTTCATTCAAACCCTCAAATGTTAGCTCTTCCCCATCATAAACCTTAATCACTTCTTCAGTGTGACTTTAGAACAGTCATGCTCTACTCCCAATGCCCTCCTATGCTGCTGCCACTATCAGTGTTTTTTCACAGAGCATGAATTCTACCAGTATTGATCTGGGCTTCCAGTATTTCATTTCTGAATATGGGGAGGGCATTTTTTTTGTCATTGCTATCTCCAACTCATCCTTTGTGAATCTCATCCATGCCACCATTTTAATTTTCACATACTCCATCAAGTCTTTCACTTTCTCACCTTCCGTCACGCCATGCAGTCTTAAATTTTGTTTTCTTGCCTATTCCTTCATTCCACGCAAGCATAGCCTAATCTGTTCAAGTTATGTTACTCACACAATAGCCTTACCTCAAACCTCTCATCAGCTCAAAAGTAGCTATTGGTCATGCAAAACCTTTTCTTATTTAAATGTAACCATGGCTATTGTTTCATATAAACTTCCATCAGTCCATTCAAGTTCCACAGTTCTATTTGCATAACTTCTGAGCTGTTTATGACCTCAGTTAAATTCCTTTCCTTCTCAATACTAGTTTTTCCCTCTTGCACAGTCTGTGAAATATCATGGCCACCTCTATAAGTCTCTTGAATTACTTCTTTTGTTTCCTCCACTCTCTCCATTTTGTTTATTATCTCCCAATAAATGACACCATCAAAGTACCACAGACTGAAAACTACATCAAATAAACAACTTCAAGGTTGAGCTTGAAATTGGTCAATATTTGTCAGTACAGTTCCTCAGTAAGAAAATAAATAAATAAACTTTGCTCCCAATACTTAGTGGTTTTAACCTTTGATGAAACAGTGACTTGAAGTAACCTTTTTTGGTTAGCACTGTGTAAGGGTGCAACTACAACTGTTTGATGTCTGGTAAGGAAGATCAAAGAAGACTAGGTATGTAGTATTTGGGGATGTGGTCAGCACTGTCCTTGATGCAGGTCTGCAAAGTTTTTCTTCTGTCTTAAGAAGGCATGCCCAAGAGTACCAGATCTCTGTTGCCAGATATCTGACATATGTCCATCACATGATTCACCCTATACACATTACCTTTGCATGCTTTTATCCCAGACAGAGTGGGTGGACATGAGTCAGCTTTCTCCAATAAGTAGAAGGACTCAAAAACATTATCAGTGGAACAAATGAGACAATAAGTCTACCCTACTATAGAGGTCAATGACAGACATCCTACACTTTAGTGAATTCATGAGGTACATAATATCCTCTGTGGAATGGCTTATGGCCTTCATTCCTTCCCTCAGAGGCACCTCAGTAAGTATCTTCACTGTCTCTACTCAATATCTATTGCAGCTGATTCCATTTGAAAATAGCTAGATTCTTAGAAGATTGATATCAAGTAATATTTTACTGTATTCATGTTTTAACTGCCATATTTTCATTAACTATCCTATCATTACTACTCTTTGCATGTTCATTTACTATTCTACATATACACATTTATTATTTTTGATTAACTGTCATATTATTACCATTCTATGTATTTATGTATGTATGTATCTACATTTATTATGTAAATCTTGTATAACTGTCTTTTACTCATTATGTAAACTGAAGCATTTCTACCCAGGGCTTGGCTGAAAATGGAAGGATAAAAACAGTTATTTATAAATAATAGATCAAATTACATACAAATTTAATTTTGTGAAAATTAATTCTAATGAAGATACATCTTGAAAATGTCATCTGTTTGCTTTATCTATATTTTTGAAAGCATCTGAGACTTGTAGTTCCATTGAGCCCAATGCGTTTGATGTATATTGGCATACTAAATATTTAAGTGTCTTTACTTGCTGAACTTTAGTATTATAGAGTATATGAAGTTAGTTAATAATATACCCTTAGTTTTCATAGTGGTGACTGTAGATTCAGTGAAGCTTTTAGTATATTCTGTATCCTCCACAGATTTTATTTGAACTGCCATTACAGTAATAGAATATACCATAGGAAAGTTTTAACTCTATTACAGGACTCAAGACTAACAAGAAAGGGAAAGGGATAAGGGTCAGCCCTAGTGCATACTCCTAAATTGTACTTTTGTATAAATTAGTAAGACTGCAGCTGGTGAAAGAAAAGAGGTCTAAAACTAATTTTGAAAAAAAAATGAAATTATGCATTTTATTAATATGAACAACTATTTATGAACTACTTTATCAAATGTTTTAAAGCATCCACCTCAAAAACAGACAGATCATCTTTCCTTTGTAATTTGTATGTATTCAGAGGTAATATGGGCAGCAAAGTATAGATCAGCATCAAGCCCACTCCCCCTTTTAACCATTTTACCCATTTTGTAAATGGGGTCAGGGTATCGCATCAATGGTGACCATTATCTAGATCAAAGTGTAAATAAATTTTATTGATTTTATTTATTTATTTGACATTTGTTGACCGGGAATGTCCCAGTGACAAAAGCTTCACAAAAAGTAAAAGAAATGTAACAAAGTGGTTTAACAAAAAATAACAAATTGGCATAAACATTACAGTATTAAAAAGAGAAATATAGAATTGAATACAATTGAATACAAACAATAATACTCTGCATTGGCAGTGTACAGAGTTTACTAAAAGCAGTTGAGAAATTTAACATGAAACCAATATATTTACATTAGAGGAAGGGGCGATAGAGATGTGAAAATACAGAATTTAGGAAATGTCAGATATTTAAATAAATAAATAAATAAACAAAATATAATACCCTATAGACTTTGATTAAATGTTGCTATAGTTTTCCCGGAGACAAAAACAAATTGTTTTTCTGAACAACTTATGTTTGCACTGCAATATGTAACTACTTAAAAGGTATGTTTTTTATATTAATTTTGTATAAAGTACAGCTTCTTGATAGTTCACTGTCAATATCAAGTCTTTCTCCAGCTTTGAGGTAAGAACAAGATTTGCATGTGAAATATACATATCCATTTTGACTGGTTGCTACCTGCAATATTTATTTATTGATTGATTGATTGATTGATTTTACATTTGTTTACCGGGAAAGTCCAACTGGACACAGGTCCTTTTATCAGCGGAGGTCCAGGGAGAAAAGCTCAACATTTATTTAATAAATCATAGAACAATGTACAATAATAAATGACAAAAATACAAAAAATATAATAATAAATGAATGACAAATACAAAAGGTAATACAGAAGAACAGCAAGTAATACAAAAAATAGCCAGTTGTACAAAATAATACCAGGGAATACAATGCTATACAAAGAGGGTGAAAGAGTATAATAATATGAGGAGATAGTAGTATATATACAGCCAAGATGTCATGGAAAAATATTTCATATTTTGGAAAATATCTGTTTTTTTTTTTTAATTAGTCATGTATTTTATATATATATATATATATATATATATATATATATATATATATATATATATCACATATATAGTGTGAAATTATGAAATAAAAAATATGAAATTATTATTTTTGTAAAACACTACAGGGAATGCATCTGGGGCAGTTGTCTTTCTACCCAGTAGCACACTATATAATCTGAATCATCTCAACATTTACTTGGAAAGGAACATAATATAAATTGGTAATTGTAAGACCAGCTATAATCATTTGTTTATCTCAGTAAGTGGATTTTGATACTGAGGTATAAATACTATCAAAATAATTTGTAAAAGAATGCTGTATGCCTCTAGTACCTACTAATAGATTCTCTTCTAATTTGATTTGAATATGTTTATCTTGTTTCCCTAATATAGAAGTTCTGCAAAATAGGTGCCAGATTGCTCAGCATGGTTCTTATCAATTGCTTCTATAAATAACTGCATCTGTTGTATGATGTGCTGCAGCATATGAGAAATCTGGGTCTATTTTTCGAATTTAACTGCTGTGGATTTATCATAATGTACTAAAACAAACCACCAAGTATTTCAAATTGATCCATCAATTCATTTATTTGCATTTTTGTTCTTTAATAGATCAAATTTCAGGAGCTAAAATGACATGGATGCTATTCTTAAATACAACTTACTTCATAAAAATGGAAATTTGATAAGCTTTATTTGTTAGCCAGAATATGAAATTTTCCTCTGGTAGCTCAAAATATACATCAAAAATCCTAATCTCCAATCTAGTAATAGAGTTCTAAATATGTGGAATTTAAGTGTTAACAAGATTAATGACTGATCCGAAATTAATCTAAATCAACTTTCCAGGTGGAATGCTGATCATTAACCACTGAGAAAAAAACAGGGTGATCTGAATTCTTTAATCTTAAAAAAGAAAGTGCTTACAGCTGAGATTCAATGAATATAATTAGGCCCATGAAGCCACTAAATCATGTGTTTTAAGAAAGTGTCTTGCTACCTGCTTTTAAAGTTGGTTTATTCATATAAATATTAAATTCTTCAGCAAATATAAGAGGCCCTGCCTAACAGTATTAATCATCTGACACAATTCAGTTGGATAATTAGCAGTGGCTAAGCAACAAAATGCTGTCTTCTTCATTTTGAGGAGTATCTTGTGCAATACTGAAGCCATTGTGAAACATTTTCCCTTATATCTTGACTTATAATAAGTGGAATTTGCAAAGGCCTGTAAAAAAATTTTAGCTTGTAAAGGATTATGCTTGTCTGAAGTCAAATATAGCTCCTTTAAAGCAAGAAGCATGAGAATTAACATAAGTGAAATACTTTATCAAATGTATTCATATAATCAGATGGCTAATTCCATTGAGGTTAAGTGGCACTACTTTAATGAACCAATCCTAAATACCCACTGTTTGAGCAGCAAGAATATACCATGTACCCCTTAATTACAATATTGAGTAATTTGTGAATAACAAAGTTATACTATTGGAAAAAAGTTATACTATTTGAAATATGAAAAAAAAGAAAATATAAAAATGAGAAAAAAATAATAAACAGAAAGGACAATGATGCAAAAAGAAAAAGTTTCTAATAGTTCATTCCCTTAGAGTAAAACATCCCCTATGAAGTATGCACTTGAAGCTAGGACAGAATTCTTAACGCAAAAAGTTCAATTATGGCATCCCTCTGAGAAATGAATGACAAATTCTGATCTTTTTTGGAATATATTTAATCTGGTGGTATATTAGCACCAAGACTTTGTTTCTAACACAAGATTTTCATTATAGCAGCAAAAACTTTTCTCTCCTTTCCAATTTTTGTGGGAAAGTCTGACAAATTGGCATGAAGTATTGATCCACCAATAAATGTTGCTGTTTAATGTCCATGTGTGCACCTTCATTCCTGTCAGAGATTATTGTAAATCATCTAAAGTACCTGTCTATTATGAATTCATGAATAATATCAAAAACAACTTTTTGCTAACCATTGACAACAACTGAAAATAAAGAAAATGTGTAATTTTTGTTTGAGGTTA